>NC_059281.1:13539901-13587401 GCF_017591435.1 Portunus trituberculatus
ATAACTTCATGGTGCTCCTATGTGTTCACTATATCTACCTCTGTATTTATTGTTGGTGTCAATGCTGTAGAAATTCAACAAGACATGCATACAAAATGTGATCTTTCAAAATCATTCAATATGTAGCAGCACAGCAAAAATTTCAACATTAGCTCCAGACTTCCTAACTACAAAATACAACACAAACTTCTTGGAGACCCTAGTGCTTGTACCATTCCAAAACATCTGGTAATACTAATTCCTTATCATTGTTGCACTGTTAGTGTTCTTGTTGGACTGAAACTAACCAAAACTTTCCTCAAAACTTACATAGCATAAAGACATAAGGGCATAGAAATCAATGAATAATCAAATTCAGTAAACAAAATGACATGACTTAACAGGACAAGTTGGTAAGCCCTGCCAGGCCTCACCTTAGCTGTGCCCAGTCTCTCTATGTTGGCCACGATCTGCAGGGGAGCATACCTCGATTCCAGCCTCTTCTGTTTGGTCTCAGGCTTTTCTCCCTCTGTCAATGACGAAAAGGATGTGAGGATAAAGGACACATACACACAAGCATGCACATGGACATGTACACACACACACACACACACACACACACACACACACGAAACTTGAGAGGATATTGTACGTATAATAATTTGTATCTTATAAAGGTTCATAACATAGGTACTTAAAGATAATACAATATATTAAATCATATTGCAAAAAATACAAAACAGTTCCAGATTATAAAAACAAAATTCTTTCCCCACCAAAAAAATGTTTGTTTATATCTCGTTTCAACCTAGCATCCCAGAGCCACACATCCTCACCAGTGCTCACCTTTACAGAATGGCTTAGGCAAGATGTTCTGGAATGGAGCCGCCTGTAGGAGGTCACACACTTCCTCCAGGGTGAGGGACTGCTCTATCAACAGGCAGAAGAGCAAGGCATTCCCCAGCTCCCGGAAATGGTGGAAGAGATCAGCTCGGGCATCTGGGTACTGCACGATGTCATTGAGCTGGGCGTGGTAGTAGCCCAGCACACCTGCATGCCACCATCAGGACAGGGAGTTAGAGAGAGACAAAGGGACAAGTTTCCAGATGAAGGAATAAGGGAAAAAAACTATATTTTAGTGGTAGAGTGGGCCACATCATACTTGTCATACACTTCACAAAGCCTACAACAGCAGGCCTCATCCCTCACTCCATCAGGTTTCTGGATGAGGTAATAAGGATGAGACTACAGCTATATTTTAATGGTCGAGTGGTCAGCAAGTCACACGTCATACACTTTACAATTCCTACAACAGCATCCCTACCACTCCATCACGTTTCTGGATAACGTAATATGGATGAGATTCAAGTTATATTTTAGTGGTCGAGTGGTCGTCACACATCATACACCTTACAATTCCTACAACAGCTTATCCCATCCCTAACACTTCATCACCTCATCACCAGCTCTCCTATAAGCACAGTACCTGGGGAGCCATAGTCATATCTGGGCAGCTTGCATAATTTGGGCATGGCTTGTAGCAGAGTCTTGGTGAACTGGTGAATGTTGCCCTGGATGAGGGAATTGATGATCTCCAGAAGCTCCTGCATGACCACAGCAATGCCTTGGTAGCCCAGCACACGCACAATGGACCGCAAGTGTGGGGGCCCAAGGAATCCTGTGGACGGAAGTCTCTGTACCTCCCTTTACAATCCCTACCTAAAAACTCTAACACAGGATCCTGCATTGTATATATTTTTACAGAAAGCACATAATGTTATCTCAGGTTAAAAAAAGTGTAACATCTCAAATTAAACTGAACTGTGCATGTAGTATTATGAGCTGAAATGAGAAGATATGCTATTTAACAATATCGTGAGGAGAAAATAAATGTTTTGATATATAAACACAAACACACAGGCAAAATAACAAACTAACAGAACATAAGAAGTTGCAAGATGACTGATAACCTTGCTTCACATAAATTATCTCCAAAACAAGTGAGATAGCACAGAAAAAATAAAATAACAAAATAGATACACAATGCACAAATACATACTCAAATCTTATAAGTACACCAGGATCTTTACAACAAAATACACAGCAGGTAAAAAAGATGAGTCCTTCCATCCATACCTGAATATTGGTTAAAGATGGTATTAAAGGCAACATTGAGTGCCTTGCTGCCCCAAGCCATGTAGGGCGCCACGTTGGGCGGCTTGTCTCGCTGCACCGGCTGAGCAAATGTTGTCACCACAGCCTTCACAAACCTGAGGGCAACATTTGGTGAGGGTAACTTTAAAGAGAGGCTCTAGGCAGTCACCATCTAATGAATAAGATCCCAACATGATGTCATAAAAGTCCTACTCAAGAGGCCACCACTTCACTGACTCACCTTCCCGTGGCAGCATTGTAGCAGTAGTTGGGGAGAAAGTCATAGTTCAGCTCCCAGAAGACATGCAGTGTGGTCCTGCCGTAGGGAGCCAGCACGTTGTGGTTGGCTTCCCGCAGCTGAGCATCAAAGTCATCCAGTACCAGCAACTGAGACAACAGCTTATGGGTCAGCTTGTTCACCTCAATTAGGCCTTCCAGCTCCTGAAAGGACAAAGAAATTTGTGGAACTCATCCAAGGGTTCATTCTCTCTCTCTCTCTCTCTCTCTCTCTCTCTCTCTTGCATTATCAAAATATAACTTCTCACAATGACCAAACTCAATGAAATGGAGCGAAGAAGACATAAGACAATGAAGTCTATGCTGACACACAAAAGATGGAAGACTGTTAACTTGACAGCAGCAACTCACCACAACTGAGGTGATGTCTGCGCCTTCAAAGCGGGCAATGGCTACTTCCAGGGATTTGTGCATGGAGGCATTGATGCGCTGGCAGATCAACTTGTTAAGGTCAATGCTGCGACCCAGGAGCTGAACATGCCTCTGCTTCAGGAGCGTTTCATACCTGGCGAGGGAAGTCCAAGGATGAGAGGAATGTAACACAGGTGATGCAAGCTAAAACCTCAGAAGAAAACAGGTAAAGTGGACAGACTTCTCACCTGTTGGCTGGAGGGTAGTGGATCCTCAAGCTGTGCTGGCTACACTCACTGCGGAAACGCTTGTCCAGAAGAATGCTGCACCAAACAGACACAGACAACAAGAAAATACAGATGAATGCAAAGTAAAAAATCCAATTGGTGATCATGACTAAAAGTTACATTTTATTGAAACTACAAGTAAAAAACTGGCCAATAAAGAGCAATAAATGTATCACAATCGTCAATACAATCAAGAACTTCCAATATCTGTAAAACTCAGGAATCTTTATCATTACTTCACTGTATCATCCAGCTACACAGACATTGCTTCCCTCAATCTAAATGCCTCAAGACATCCAGATTAAGTAAACAGAATGATAGTTGATGTCTTGTATTTAACATAACCTTAGTTTATCATCTCTTTTTCATGCCCAACCCTAACAAGAAGTGTACAAACAGTAATGAACACAAACATACACACTAACCCACCTGCCAGCCAGATGTTTGTAGTAGGCAAACACTTGCTCGGATAGCTTGAACACAAACTGGTCAAAGCACAGGTTCACCTCTGCCTCAATCTCATCATACAGGAACTGCTTACGGAACTGGGTGAGGGCGTAGTAGGCACTGTCATTATACAGGTCCAGTGGATACAACACACACCTGTAACACATGTGAGAATTAGTATACATATGCCTGCAGCTCTCACTCGTTCACTTAGTCACACATGCAAAGAGACACAGAGATTGAGAAACAAGGACGAGAATGACCGACTCACTCCATCATAGAAGCGTCCTTGGTGCGTAGAATATGGTCAGTCAGGATCCAGGGCATTGACATCTCGATGGGGAACTGCAGGAGTAAGTGAAGGAGGAACTGGATGAGTCAGAGAGCCATCAACAAGGCATCACTAAGCTCACTTCAGACTAATTCCTTGCTACTACCAGAGCACACCATACCATTCACCCTCCCTTCTACACTGAGACTAATTAACAAGTGAGCCCTCCCTCATTACCACACCTACTCTGATGCTCCACAAGGAACTGTTCCCCCAACACTACACATAGTAATCAGCATCAATCAGTGAGAGACAAAGTGAGTGCCTGGCCTCTACACAGCCAGTACTAAGGTGTTACAAGCATGACAGTCTTCCTATGCCCAGGGATAGGAATGGAGAGGTTTTAATCACAACTCTCATATTATCACAAATTCAAGGGGATATAAATACAATAAATAATCATAAACTATTGAACACATTAACTCCCATCAGCAAGCCCTTGGAAGAAGCAGAGGCAGTACACTGCTAACAAAAATCCTCAAAACACTGCTCACTTCTAAACTGTACATAAAATGACTGAGTCACACTGCACATGCCAATATGTACGATACAACAACAGGCTGCTGTTTGTGACAGCAGAGACTCTTATAACAGTAAGTCTAAACACTTCAGTGACTCATCTCTTTACTCTCGTGCTCAAGACAACTGACTACTGACAATGTTACTCTGGCAGACACAACTCAACAAGTTTCTAAGTCTCTTGACAGAAAGGCTCAATGCTGGGAGCAGGTATCTTTAAGCTAGCAAAAGCTATTCATTACATACTACAAAACACATCAAGTTAACATACTGCTCTTTCCAATGTTTCCTATTCTGCACAGTGCACCTTCAAGTTTGTCCAGCACCCACTCAGTGTGCCCTGTGTGTCACCCATCTAGCACTGCACTCACAAATAAACACACACACACACACAAATACACAGGTCTTTATCTCACCATCTTCAACTGGGAATTGTTACAATGCACACCTCAAACCACACAATTTTATTTATTCCTTTGTGAGTTGGAAAAAAATCAACACAAAACAAAATGTTAAGTGCAAACAAAAACTTTTACATTTATTAAAGAAAAAACAACAAAAAAAAACAATGAGGTCCTGACTTCCCAACAGCAGGCATGTGTGAAGTATTGTGTGTATTTCAAAAACACTCCTGCTAACCAATGGAGGACACAAGCTTCCTTACAGGGGTCATCTGTAGCACACTGATGACTACCTCCACAGCCACTTTCTACCCATGAAGTGACTTACACATGAACCAAAAACACCACAATTTCCTGCCTTTTGTATGTATGCTTGAACAAAAATGTCTCATAGAAGCCATTTGTCACTGGGAATCATGAGTATAAAGTAACTTGAAAACATAAGAAAATGGAAAAGAAAACAAGAATTGAGATCAATTACAAAAAATAGGAGTTTTAAACCACTACTAGAGTCACAATCACCACCACCACCTTCCTACATCAACCCCCCCCCACACACACACACACACATACCCGCATCACACTACAAACAGTCTTTAACAAGTATAAACTTCCTCTACAACTATTCCTTCAGATACAAAGACAGAACTACTCCTCTCAACTACAATCTGAAATGCCTCACACACCAAGCTACAGAGATTTACTAGAGAACTACACTGAAGAGTTACAGATGTTCTCCTACACTACTATACTGCCATCCCTGCCAACACTACTTACTCGTGCTGCATAAAAGCTTTCAGTTCTTCCAAATATCAGAAGAGGAAGGCAAAGATTTCTTCTACTCTACAGGAGGAAGAAAACAACAAGACCAGTCATCTCAGACCTACATACCCCACACAGTGCTTGACCTAACACCTCACGGTCTGGGAATCAATGAACACCGCCTGTGATTGGGGAGTCTTTGTGTCTCAGGATATCAAATAACAGTGACATCCTCAGCTGATTCCCTTCACTAACCACTCCTGCTCTTCTGACATATTAGTTGTAGGTCCATTCTTGTATGGGATTTATCAACTAATATCCCCCATCCCCACCTCCAACAACCCCCCTAAAAAAAAAATCCTGAATAGTCACAACATAGAAATAAACCTGGGTCTCTAAAACTTCTAAATCTTAATGTACCGTACCTCTTGAAAATATCTTGACTTCTCTAAAACCTATCTGGAGTTAATTTGGGGGGGGGGATAATTTTTTACTATAAATACAGAAATGATACATGATGATGAGATCAGTGATGCTTTCCAGGAGCAAATATTTCACATTATTTTTTCTGGAGCAGCAAAAAGCAAGCTTTGTGTCTATACAGCTGCCCACAGAGTCACAAGGAAAGTTTACCAATACACACCTCAGTGTTTACCCACATGTGACCTAACAACCCATATTTTTCTTTTCCTCAGCAATTCAGGAATGATAAAATGATATAAAAGCAATACAAAAATATGTGGGCTACATAAATAATTGAACAAAGCAAAATAATTATTAGGATAAGCCAATACAAAATATCTAAATCTGAAAACTAAAAAGAAACTAGGAATTGAATACAAGTTACATAATGTAATGCAATTTCCTGAATGATCATCTGGCAAAGGTTTAAGAATGAATCTATCCTAAAAAATTTCAATTAAAAAATATCTAAAACTAATAAAACAAAGTAAAGAATCCAAAAACTTAAAACGATAAACTTAAAATTAATAACCACAAAAGCCCATCAGCAAATCAAACACTGAACTAAAAATTAACAAGACAAACTGAAAAAAAAAAATTAAATAAATAAATAAATAAAATAAAATAAAATAAATAAAAAATAAAATAACAAAATCAATTAATTAATAAAAAAAACAATAATAAATCAAATATTTGACATAAAAACCAATAAAAGCAATACATTTCATCAGTGACAAAGTTTACAAATCACCCACACCTCACTCAAGCAATAAATAAAAAATGACTAAGCACATTAAAAATAAATTATAAAATCATCAAATAATACAAAATAAAATCAATCAGAAACTCAACGAAACACAAAAAAAAAGCATAGATACATTTTCTACTATAATATATTCCCAAGCAACCTGTGAAAATTATGCACACATAACCAAGGAACCACAGAGGAGGACGAGATCACTTCCCAACAAACTGACCCAAGCCCTTTCCTTTAAGCCAAAAGCCATCACACTCCCCAGAAAAAAATAACGACATGTAAGTGACAAAAATAACAAAAAAACATGTCTTGTGCAACTTTGCTGGTAATCTGCTTAGTTTTGAGTATTCTAAGGCCATGCCCAGGCAATCCTGTAACATGTCCTGGTGAAAGTTGTATTTCTTGAAAGAGGAAAGCTGTGAGTGTCTCAGTGAGGCTCAGAATAAGAACAGAGAGTTGAATGAGATAAAAAAAAAAAACATGACAGAGAGAAGCACTCCTTGAGCTCTAAGACTCATGGGAGCACCAAGAGGCTCTTTGCTTCAGCCAAAGCAAGACGAGGACAAGAAACGACTTGTAAACAATAGAGGCACAGGACCAAGAAATCAATCAAGGGTATCAGGACGTACAGTGTGTCAGTCTCAGTCAGCCGGGTGGATGTGGCAGACAAGACAAATCACATGAGCACTGTGGTCAAAAAGCCTCTAGGAATGCTGCACAATAAACACTAATGCACTGCACAGCAATGTTGGCAAAAAAAAAAAAATATGATATTACATACAATCAAAACAACAGTAATAATGTATTTGTTGCTGTTGCTGTTTTTGTTGTCACGCGTGACTGGCTGTTTGCTATACATGCTGGAATGTCTCTGTCCTCTATCAGCACCTAATGGATACAGGCAATGAGCTGGGAACTTCCTCCAAACACTTACTACTAAACTGTGAAATGAGCTGTAGTCTAATGATAATGCTAACATAAATGTGTGCATCGCATATCTGTCTGTTTCCACACCAAGCTGACACCCCTTGGTAATAACAAGAACAAGAATAATCAAAGATGAACAACAGCATGTTACAAGTTATCACTATCACCCCTACACAAATAACACTCACATGTAATGAACACCATACTACCCAATCCAATCACATGGAGTGACAGAAAATAATTATATAGTACGTAAATGGATAACACAACCAAATTTGTGTCACCTAAGGATGCACACTACTGACTTCTCTCCAACACAACAAGTGAAGGACATGTGTGCAGAGTGTACCTGTTGTAGGACACGAATGTAAGGGGGTGTTCACACACAGACAGTCTACAGACCCCAGGGCAGCGGACATCCCCTGAGGGAGGAATGTCCGGCTGCCACCACCACCACCACCACCATTACAGACCAGAGTAAGAGTAATAAAGGGGCCAACACAATACTGGGGGATGTAAACTAATTTCTGTTGTTTTAATTACAGGACAAACCAAGGCATGCAGCAGGCAACACAAGCAGAAAAACCAAAGAGGTAGCACGAGGAGAACAAAGAGCAGGGAGAGACAGACGCAGAGTGATAAACAAAGACAGAGGGAAAGAAGGAGACAGAAGGGGGTACCTGGATACGTTTCTCCATCACCACCAGGTCTGTGCACTCGTCATTGTGCTGGTGCTCCACCGTGCACGTCTAGGGACGGCCCAGTGCACCAGCCAGACCAGTAACAGAGATCAAGGTATCCAGGGGAGTGGCAGGTGATACACACATATACATACATCAGAGTCATCAACTTGTTGTAGTGGTGTTGTCATCATAAAAGCCACATTAAAAAGTTTGAGTGGTTCAGGAAAACTTTTTTTTTTTTTTTTTTTGATGCATAACATGGAGAGAGTAAAAAACACTTTGAGGAAGGCAAAAAAAAATGTCTGGTTGAGAATAGTAACAATATCTCTTTCTTTTCAAGCCTTGTGATGAAAGATTTATGAGAAAACTGTACTTGACAAAGTTTATCAGCAAAATTGTCTAAAATGAAACAGTTTCAGAATTAATAAACTTTCTTATGAACACAAGAAGCAAGTAATGTATCATCTAAAATATCTACAGAACATCAACAGCAATGGGGAGTAGTCAATACTCACTGCACTGTACTGCCAGACGCCACAAGCGTACAATTCAAATGACAATCTCCTTCAAGTGTCTTGTTCATTGTAAGACTAGATGACATTAGTCAATGTAGTGTATGCAATGAACACTGAGAGAGACAGAACACACCAGCAAGTTATAACCTTTCAGTAATTACACAAATGACAGTCAAAACGCATTTAAGCGATCTTATTTTTTTTAGAGATATTATTTCCTCTGGTACAGATTATTAGTAGAGTCTGGCAGCAAGTGTGAATTGTGAGCTGTTGGTCCTCACACATAATAAAACATGAACTGTAACACAATAAAATGATTTACACTGCAACACATACAAAATGATAACAAACAAACAGGATTCATATATAGCACTCTCCTAAACACATCAAATATGTTCCAAAAAAGTCAATTTTAGACTTCCACTAAAAACCCACAAAACAAATTTTATTGGTTTAATTTATTACTTCTTTTTTTATTCACTTCTTTACGCTTGAGTCAAATGGATTGTACTGAGTGAGAATATGGAGGAGTCACTGGCACCAGGGCGGCAATACACACACACAGACGTTGGATGGACACTAAACACTTACCTCAACACTACAGGGAACATAGACAGTACCACCAACATCACACAGATGCCCTACACCCTACAGTCACCAGGGCACGGCGCTACCACCGCCATACTGACAAGGGACCACACATGTATAGCACAGAGGAAGACACACCAGCACACTGTGGACTCATACAAGCTCCGGTTCAGGCACTACTGATTATCTCATTCACCTCATTCAGACACACACTCACACTCACATGCTTCCACATCTTTCTTAGAGGTAATCACTAATTCTTTGGCACAAATATTTAGTGGATTTTCCTTACAAATACAAGGGCAGCCTCTGATAACTTCACTGCATTGTCAGCTCGAGCACAAACTGTCAGTCTCTTCAATCACTGCCGGAAATCTGTTCACTCATACATTCTCAGTCTGATTAATCAATTAGGGCAGAAAATATCTAAGCAGTATATTGTGCTCTCTCTCTCTCTCTCTCTCTCTCTCTCTCTCTCTCTCTCTCTCTCTCTTAACCAACAAGCAGTAACATACATAATTTGATAAACAACTTGTAACTGCAATTTACACACATACACAAATACACACACACACACACACACACACACACACACACACACACACACACACACACACACACACTTTTTTTATCCCTGCATGCCTACTGTGGTCCAACTAGAAAGCAAAGAAGCGAACCAAATGACATGAGACAAAAGGACACGCAGAACAAGTGTTGGGACGACTACATCTATTTGAGGTGAAATGATGATGGACAAAAGTTTCATAGCCATTCTCACCTGTATCCTGCGTCCCATGGTCATCTCCAGGTAGAACTCTCGGTACCACAGCTGGGACAGGTCGCAGCAATACTGTAAGGTCTCTGTGGTGTTGGAGAGAGGAAAGGAAAAATAGAATACTGACACATTATGATACACAAACCAGAATGCACCAACAAATTAATCAATAAGGAGTCTTAAAACACAGAATGAGTTTATATAGTTTAGTGAGAGAAAGCTCAATGTTTGCCTACCACTGAAGTTGATGAGGTAGGTCCAGAAGAAGGAGGTCTTGTGGAATTCATCGATCTGGCAGAGGTGTTGACCATCCAGCTCTTTCCTCAGCGTCTTCTTGCCGCCAGACTTGTCCGAGATGAGTGACTCCAGCATTGTGCGCACCATGTACAGCTGGGTGGATGATGGACCTGCCATGCACACACACACACACACACACACACACACACACACACACACACACACACACACACACACACACACACACACACACAAAATAAAGTGATAATATGTTATACCTGAGGAAAATGTGACACTAAAATGAAAGTTACAAGAGAAAAAGATGGCAGGGGAAATAATAACAACACACAGTAGTGAGTGAACCAGCAACAATGGAGTCATGAGTGTTAATGGTGATAAATGGAACAAGGCAGAGTGACTGGCAAAACTCACCCACATTCCTCCTCATGACCTTAATCTCAAAGCCATTGTCAGGATCCTTCTTGCCCTTCAGAGCAGGATCCTCAGGGGGCTCCACACCCTTCAGCCAGTCAGCAGAGGTCTCCCGCACTGACACTAGGATCCTGAGCAAATACCAACACACCTCTTAGTCACCACAATGCACCACTACTGCAAACAACCTTCCCTCTCCTTTACCTCTTTCTCTTCTCACCACAATGCACTACCACTGCCCTGGTCTAGTTCCCTACTCTGCACATAAACCTCCTTAAGTTAGCTGGTTTCACAGTTCCCTTTCCCTGGTTTAATTCATAACTCTGCATGTAAATCTTGTAAAGTTAGGTGTTTTCATAGTTCCTCTTCCCTGGTCTAGTTCCCTACTCTGAACGTAAATCTTGTTAGTTGGTTTCACAGTTCCCCGCCCTGTATTACTCACGTCCTAAGCAGCTCCTTCTTGTTCTTGATGGCCTTGCGTAGAGGGTCCCTGAGAGTGAGCTGCACAAAGTCCTGCAGCTCCTGGTAGATGTTGCGTCGGATGGAGTCAAGGAAGACGACCTCCATGCGAGCCATCAGCACCTGCAGTCCCTTGATCATGGCGATGACCTCAATCAGCGCAAATTTCTCCTCGTTGGTGTAGTTGTAGCGGGTTGCCTGGTAAGGGAGAGGGAGGGAAGACAGAGGTGTTACGGGGAATGACACTGTTTTCCTCTTTTCTTTTCCTTTTTAGGTGTTGAGGATACTGACAGCAGGGATTTCTTTTTATTTCTTTTTCTTTTCTGATCTTTCTCTTTATCTATAATTGAAGCTAAACATGGGCAAGAAAATATCTAAGAAACCTCAAGTTTGTATCATTGTCAATCTCTAGAAATATTTTGCAAAAGAACTTCAATCTGTTAGCAAATTTACTAACGTTTTCAGAGGCTCTGTCACGCTATTTTTTACAAATAACTCGATAACGATGCATTGTACGTGTATAATGTTTTGGAAACGGGCTATTCACCCCTTGTGCTAATTTTTGACATGAAGCTGATTCATTTAAAGTTAATACTTAAGGTACTTTACATAGAACATCATGACCATATCCAGCTTGTGGAAGCCGTGGCTTCCACACTACACCTGGGAAACCATACACAACTCTGTCCAGGTTCCTCACAACTCACCCTCTCATACTCCTCAGCATCAGCAGGGCAGTGGTTGTTGGAATGGTGATCGGTGGGGTGGAGCAGCTTCCAGGAGTACAGTTCCGTCACCACGCTGGTCCACTCACTCAGGAACTGCAGCCCACGGAGAGCCAGATCTGCGATGTCCTTGTTTTCGGCATCTGTCCTCGCTGTCTCCTTGAACGTGGTGATGACCTGGGATGGGAAAAAGATGTCAGTCTATATTTGTAGTCGCTGTTCACCTACTCATACTTTTAGCTCCTTGATAGAAGGCGGAAAGAAAATACTAAGTGAAATAATAAATAAAGGCTTGTTCATGTCTAGTATTCTAATCCATAAATAAATATAATCACTAAGTTGCAGTTGGTGGCATTTCCATCCACTCCATAAGCAGAAAAATACTAAGTGAAATAATAAATAAAGGCTTGTTCATGTCTACAAGTCTAATCCATAAACAAATTATCACTAAGTTGTAGCTGCTTTTGGTGGCATTCAGTAGCTTCACCAATCTCTCCATCCACTACCTAAGCAGCCTCACCTCGTTGCTGTACCGGGCCAGCTCCGAGATGTACTTGATGTGTTCGTCTCTGATGCGAGGAAGGTGGCACATGAGGTCTGCCTGGGGACTGATGGAGGAGGCACTGCACATTGGCCACATCTTGGAGTCAAAGTTCTTGCTGCGCTTGATGTAGTTGAAGGGAGCTATCTGCATGTCTCCAAACAGTGGCACCACCTCCAGGTTCTGTGCAACAAAGAGGTGACATTAAGGCCTTGAGCATTTTGTGAGATAGATTGTTGTGTTCTCTGACAAATTTTGAGTAAATTGATTCATCTGTTAGTATTACCTAGATGAGATAGCTAATGGGTAATAGGATCTTGTATGTTAACTATAAAAACATACATGTCTTCTCTATTGTGATCTTTGGCAATAATATAATTTGGTGAGAATCCAAGCTTCCACACACAGGAAGACATCTGACATCTGATGTTCAAACATCTATTGCATTAATTACCTTGAAAATTTTGTCAATCTTATCCAGCTTGATCTTCTTCTTCTGGTCCAGCTTGTTGATGTTGCAGATTTCTGAGTCCACTAGGAAGAGGCCAAAGCCCATCACCTTGACAAGCATGTGCTTCTCCTTGGGCGTGAGGTACATTCGGTTCTCAAACATGTGCATGGAGATGTTCACCACGTCACCTGGTGTGCCACAGAACAGTGCTGGTCAGGACACTTGTCACAACTAACAGTATTTGTCAAGACAGAAAATGAAAGCAAGGGACTGAATAGTTCAAGTCCAGTGCATGAATGTTTGACTTATGTGTTTATGATATTGCTAGTGAATTAGTTTTGTCCTGTTCAAATTTGTGAATACATAATGTGTATAGATAAATGTTTCATGAAACTCCACCAAAAAATACAAGAATTGATAACATGAAAAAAATATAAAAATAAATAAATCTAGTTAATTTCAATCTACAACTTATTCATAAACTCATTCAACTGCATATTCCTTTGATTTTTTGCCATCATGACATAATCCAGCCAAGAACACTGCCTAAGAGACACAGCAGGCTTCACAATATCACAGGCTGAGTAGCTTACACAGAAGGTCTTCATAGGAGGGTATTGCAGTGAGCTTCTCCTTGAGTGTGTCCCGGATCTTGTTCTGTGTGGCCAGGAACATGGAGAGATTCTGGGACTCTTGCAGGCTCTGGGTGTCACTCATCACCTTCAGGAATTGAGCAGCTCTGCACGGAACATGATAGTTAGTCCTAATGCCTCACTCTCACCTTACTCTTACTGCTCTAGGTGGTATACAAAAATAAACCATCATAACCTTGAACTTGAGTAAAAAAAAAATAAATAAAAAAAAAAAAAAAAAAAGGAATATCTAAAAGAAAAATATAATCACTGCAATGCACCATAACAACCTCCTACAAAATTAACAAGACCTTGCAAAATTAACCACCTTCAGTACCATGACACATTTTCATATTTATTCTGCTTACTATTTGGTGATTTTACACAGCTTCAGAAACTCATGTGGGGATTAAAATAGTGAAGACTCTGGCCACTAAACTTTTGACCTTCCTAGACTCTTCCTAATGTAAATAAAATTGTCTAAACACATCGAAAATTCAAGGTAAAAATGTATCTCAGTACTGAAGGTGTTAAGGTAACATAATAACCTTTAATAATTTTAGCAAAACAAATAAAAATAAGTAAATATGAATAAATAAAACCTTATGGGCTTATTATGAAAAGAACAAGCAATCCTATGACATTAGATATTTGGAATGAGACACAACACTAAGCACCACACACCACACACCACACACCACTCACCTCCTGTAGGTGGAGTAATCATTTTTGACACTAGACTTCATGTTCTTGAGTTCATCCAACACAGCAAACATGTTGATGAACTTCCCCAGGGTGAGCAGGTAGGCCTCCGACACAAAGTCCTTCCTCTTCTCCTGGTGACACAGCCGCTTCACTTGAGTGCAGAACACGTCAATGGCCTTACGCTGCAGGGAGACAGATTATCAGTCCATCATCATCATCAGCAGCAGCTTAGTGCATGGCATAGCAAAGTGCTCTTTCCAGTTTTCTTTCACCCCAACTCACTGTATATTTTCAGTCTATAATGCAATAAGCTGTAAATAAGCTGTTTACTATTATTTGTTATCATTAGGCCCCACAGCTTCCCTTACTTTCTTGGGATCTGAAGTCAACTCAACCCACCTGGAAATTCATGAACTTGGTAAGCTTCTTCACTTCATCGGAGAGGACCCGCACAGTCTTCTCATAGATCTCCACACGGTTGGGCTGCTCGTTGGACTTGGGCTGCGGGATGGCCCTGGAGCAGCACCGCCACGTGTACAGCATCACAGCATGCTGCTCTCCCTCCTCCAGTAGTTTGTTCTGACCAATCAAACAATACAAATCAATAATGCCTTGTTCTGTACTAACTAAGGAAAATATACCAATAAAAATCTGTTCTGTACCAACTAGAGAAAACAAATTAATAAAATGTTCTTCTCTACTTGTTAAAAGGAAACAAATCACAGGAAAACTCAGAATTTGAAATAAACTGGTAAGGCAATGAAATACCCATTACAAAAAATCATTTGAAATTTGTGTTAGTATAAGTATTAGTAATTATTAGTAAATAATAGTGAGATTAAATTCATTTTTTAGGTAAAATACAAATAAAAGTAATGTTCAAAATATTTCTCTCCTGCTTCCCTTTGATTTAAAGTGTGAAAATTGTCTGGTGTACCCATGCATCACTGTCACAGCCCTAAGATACCATCCACTACATCAGCCGTTGCTTAAAGGTTAAATGCACAAAGCTACATTACATTACAGCTGCTTAACTGTCAAGTCCATTCTTTTATCAGTGATTCATAGGTCAGACACCAAACACAGAGGCATTTCCTGTGAACATACACAGATGAACACCTTATATAAATGTTCATTTAGAGGTTCCAATCCACATAAAACACTTCATACTTTAACAAGAAAATAGCATCTGGCATGAACCATCTCTAAGATCACCATGCTATGAGAAATGCTATTTAGATGAGTTTACATAATAAAGTAACTAGTGTAAGGTATCGGATCCTTTTACCAGCTCCAGGAAATGGTTCGCTGATAAGGAGACAAAAATAGGTGACAGCTAAGAGAGATATGGAGGAATATCTTCAATACCTATAAGGGAAATGAGACACCTGTGACAGTACCAGCATAATTCTTTCTTTGCATGTCACAACTAAAGACTGGGATGGGTATATTGTTGTATCATCAGTAGATATAGCGATGGAGCACAACACAATAGCACAAGCATAACTCCTTGCCTGAATACAACTAAAAAGAGAGAGAGAGAGAGAGAGAGAGAGAGAGAGAGAGAGAGAGAGAGAGAGAGAGAGAGAGAGAGGAATATCTACAATAGGCAAAGAATGAAGTGTATATGAGTGTGTGGTGCATTGTCTGGGCCACCACACCCTATATGGAATTACTGAACTGATATATAGACAGAAAGGCATTACAGCGAAATACTTAACAGATTACCACCATAGCTCCTACCCTAAAGAGTGAGATGACAACATATCTAGTACAGTACAGACAAGAGTACCAGCATAACACCTTCCCTGTAAACAGAGCAAACAAATACACACCAGCTCAGCGTGAGTGGCTGCCTCCTCCATGTACTTGGCCACGCCCGTCACGTAGGCCATGCGGTCCTCGAAATTCGTATCGAAGTTGGCGATGTAGACGACCGAGCATGGTTGTGCCTCGATGACCGGCTGCTGGTCCGGCAGAGGTAGGTCATCCAGCACATCCACATTGCTCAGGGCATCACTGATGGTCACACGTTCTCCAGACATGTTGCTACTGTTGGGGATCAGAGAGGGACTTACAGTATATCATAACTGTGCTCATCATTCTTATTTTACATTACTAAACTACATAACGAAGAAGAAAAGATCCGATAGAGGAAGAAAAGTAACAAAGAAGCAGGTGGAAGGGTGAGGAACAATATGGTATGAGCAAGAGAGATAAGGATAAAAAGCAAAAGGAATCACAGACTGATAAAAGATAGGAAGGACTGAGATAAACAGGTGGAAATGCATAAGACAAGAAAGAGGAAACAACAAAAGAAAGAGAGAGAGAGAGAGAGAGAGAGAGAGAGAGAGAGAGAGAGAGAGAGAGAGAGAGAGAGAGAGAGAGAGAGAATGACTTGATCCTTCATTTCTGAAAATATGTGGTTTCCTTCCCTGGACGCCTTGCATGTGTGTCTCTTTATAGATTGTTTCAATACGCCACATTGTGAGTTAGCTTTATATAAGTACTTGAATATATGATTTGGTACACTGCCTTATCAAAAGCTTGAGAGAAAATTAACTTAGGTATCTAATATTCAATGATAATCTCAAGTATAATGTTTTATCAAAAGATTGGGAGGAAATTAACTTATCTCATGTTTTGTGGGGAAGTGAGTTTATCTGATATTAAAAAGATAATCCCAATGAACAGGCTAACACAGTACACATTTACTGATGCCTAACTCCATTCAATGAACACACACAAAAAAGTTAAGTGTATAAATAAATGATAAAAAAGTAAATTTCTGTTACTAAGAAAAAAAAGGAGGAGGAAAATCTGGACACACACACACACACACACACACACACAGTTAAGTATATAAATAAATCATAAAAAAGTAAACTCAATACTAAGAAAAAAAGGAAAAGGAAAATCTGGACACACACAAAAAAAAAAATAAATAAATAAATATAAAAAAATAAAATACAATAAATAAGCAATACTGCATGGTAAACAAAGTCTTAAATAGATCCCCACATTGAAGTAACACAAGCGCATTTCGTTCCGGGTTACATGTTTAAGAGCGGCGTCCTCACAACACGAGCTTCAGATAAGCAAAACTGAAAACACCAGACAAGGGCCAAAAACACGTCAAGATAAATACTAACACCACATCTATCATACCAGAGACAGAGATAGACAAGAATAAAATAAAAACTGTGATATTTGGCCAGTTTTCTTAGTATTTCCTTGATTATCTTGGCGTCATCTTAAACAACCCTATACATTTTAGCGAGACGACCAGATTTCACCCGCAGTTTTAGGTCAAAGGGCGTCATTCTCACAATACTAACCCGAGATGAGTAAAATAGTACAAGCAAGCACCTAAAACACACACCCTAGGGATAAACACAGTAAAAACACGATGCGGGACACTAGAAGCACACCAATGCATCCATAATCAAGTGACAAGCGTCCAGGAGGAAGGAAGAAATAAAAAAACCTTAATTCACGTGAAGTTATGGTGTATTTCCTTCATTTTTTAGCGTCCCCTTGATTCCTGACAACCGACACTCCCTTCCTTACCTTCGTGACACTGGTGGGGGTTCACAGGAAGGTGTAAATCACATTGTTCAGTCGCATTATTACATTAGTCACCGCCTTCGACCCAACCCTTCAACTGTAAACAAACACCCAACACGTGAGCATCGCCCCGCGCCCACGCCCACTTTGCAGGAAATGGGCGGCTTCTGGGCACTTACAGTCTTAATTAATGGATGTCCTTGTGGGGACTTTTTGGTGCTTGCAGTTGTAGGGGATGTGTATCTTTTGGGCACTTACAACACAGAAATAGACATTTTTTTGGGGTACTTTCACATTTCGTTCACTTATTTCATTGTACTTGCTACAGGGAGAGGGTAGTCTTGATGGTATTACAGTCTTGATAAATGGGGTGTCTTTTGGATACTTGCAGTTGTAGGGGTTATGCATCTTTTGGGCATTTACAACTCAGAATTGGGCGTGTTTTTTGGGTATTTTCACATCTTGTTCTCTCATTCCATTGTGCTAACTAAAGATGGTGTGATATCATGATGGTGTTACAGTCTTAATAAATGGACGTCTATGGGGGATCTTTTGGGTACTGCAGTTTTAGGAGATTTGTGTCTTTTGGCATTTACAACTAAGAAATGGAGTTTTGGTGGCACTTCCACATCCCATCCTCTCATTCCATTGTGGTGTTTGTTGGTGGCATGATGGTATTATTAAACATTTCGTTGTTCTATTATGTCAAGTACTTTCACCACGTACCTACAATTACTTCGGAAATTAGCGTTTTGAGGGTCTCTCTCTCTCTCTCTCTCTCTCTCTCTCTCTCTCTGCAAACCACAAAATATCACGAACTCCAATTTAATGACACTGACCCAGAGTGATGTTGGCAAAACAAAAACAATGATATTACAGTTAAGGTATTAATGTTTAAGAACCCTGTTTCACTCAGTCTTGTGTAACCTTTACTTCTTCATTGTATTCACGGAGAGAGTTTGTGCGTGTATGAAACAGCGTCAGTGCGTCACAATAACAGGCGGTACATTGCTCCCTGATACTCTAATGACGGGGAAAAACTTATATTGAACAAAACACGAAATAATACTTAGTCACCGCTAGCTCCTTCCCCTCCTTCCTGCCCGCCAGCCAGTGTGTCCCTTCAACTCCCTTGCACCGCTACCCAATGAGGCTTCTTCCTGTCACCCGGAGGAAGTGGGTGGAAGAGCTGTGTGTGTGTGTTCCTATGTACTGAGTCAACCTTGATATTATGTCCCCCATCCATTTTTTTTTTCAACTTAAGTATCGCATGTTCCTTTAAATTTATATAATGCATTCTAGTGTGTGTGTGTGTGTGTGTGTGTGTTTCACTGTTTGATCTGCTGCAGTCTCTGACGAGACAGCCAGACGTTACCCTACAGAACGAGCTCAGAGCTCATTATTTCCGATCTTCGGATAGGCCTGAGACCAGGCACACACCACACACCGGGAAAACAAGGTCACAACTCCTCGATTTACATCCCGTACCTACTCACTGCTAGGTGAACAGGGGCTACACGTGAAAGGAGACACACCCAAATATCTCCACCCGGCCGGGGAATCGAACCCCGGTCCTCTGCCTGTCCTCTGGCTTGTGAAGCCAGCGCTCTAACTACTGAGCTACTGGGTGTGTGTGTGTGTGTGTGTGTGTGTGTGTGTGTGTGTGTGTCCCTTTACTGTTCACTGTCCACAACCTTCTTTTAAAATCCTTTCCCTCTACGTGATCCTCATGCAGTTGCAAATATTTTATCAGAACTTTATATTATTCACTTCTACTAATACTAATTATCTAGTGGAAAGTGTGTGCTGACTCGCATCTCATGTAGTAAATTAAGCCTCTCTCTCTCTCTCTCTCTCTCTCTCTCTCTCTCTCTCTCTCTCTCTCTCTCTCTTTAAAGGTTCAATTCGCAGAACGTAACGAAATGAAACCTACGAGTATATGCATAAGAAAATGAAGAATGAGGAAAAGCAGGAAGAGAGAGAACAATAATAACAACCTTAACAAAACCACTATACCACTCTCAACCACACCAACAACAACAACACAACACACAAGCTCACACACACCCTTCATTAAAGTGCGCATCATAAAACCAACCCAATTCCACACACCGCAATACACCAAACAACCTTCAGCGCCTCACCTGCCGCTGATGTCCACCCCGGGCGCGTACTTTAGCCTCTCCAGGATGGGGCGCTCGGTGGGGACAGGCCGCGGGGGGTCGTCGAAAACAGAAGGAAGACCCGACGTGATAGAGGTGGATGTTACAGATGTTACAGATGACCTTGACAAACTGGGGCGGTGCTTGGCGTGTTTCTCCCGCCTGCATGAAGAGGGGGAGAGAGGGAAGGGTCAGTGTGAAGGTACAGCGTGGTGTGTGTGTGTGTGTGTGTGTGTCCAATATACATCAGCGTGTTAATTTAGGTGAGTGCTGCGTGGGATGGAGAGAAGGGTGGGACGGGTACTTACTTGTGTGTGGCGTACATGGTGTCGTGGGTGGAGTGCTGGCCAGGCTGACGACGGACTGTGCCGTACGGGTTCACTGGTGGTGGACACAATGGAGTGTTTGTCAGTCAGCCAGTAAGCCACACACACACACACACACATAGCGTGACTATCATCTAATTATCTATGCATCAATTATCATTAGAAAGAAATGCCTAAATGGTTATCATCTACAAATACAACATCATGGACGCATCATTCAATCTTCACTTCTCTTTAAACATGAAGTAAAAGTTTATAAAGAAATTATATATAACGCATTATGTTGTTTTTCCCCTGCTCCGCCGCGGGGACATCGCTTCACAATGGGTGATGCGTTACGCCTGACTGCCGCTCATAATGAGGAGTGCCGCTGTTAATGTCACGTGGAGTGTGTATCTGGCGGCGGTGCAACTTACCTGACTGCTGCTTGTGGTGGCGATCCCTGTGCTGCCTGGACGCCTTGCTCATAGTGCCGTACAGACTGCCCTGCACGTCGTCCGTCAGCATGAAGGGTTCAGTATACGCTGCCACTGACGCTGAAGACGCCCTGCGAGGGAGTGACCTGGTGGGTGTGTCGGATCCTTGGCTCCATAGCCCCATGCTGCTGGCGCTGCCCATGCTCAACCGACTGCTGCTACTGGCCCCCACCATGGTTGAGTTTGAGGAGCTGTGACTGGAGTGGCGGCTTTTAATACTCCTCTTTTTGTGGTCCTGTTCTGTGAGATGCATGAAGACACGGCCACTGAGGAGGGCTTCTCTCTCACTCACTCACTCGTACGTGCTGCTGACTGATATGAACGCCTCTCTCATTCAGACCCTCATTACGACCCTCCCCGGCATCTCACCTCTCCCCCAACAAGTCTCCCACGCCCACATCTACAGTAAACCTCCTTCCTGCCACGCCCTTTACCTCATCCCCTCACTTGCTTACCTGCCGCTCCTCTACCTTCCTAACGTGTATGGCTTATTACACTCCTACAGTTCCCTACATGGACTAAATGCACTTTACTTAATTGAAACTGTGGGCATTCTGAATTATTTATAGCGTCTTATCTTAACAAATTTTCACAAGTTCAAGTGGAAGTTATTGATATTTTCAAGGATGCAGTTATAGTATTAGTTAAAAAAAAAAACACTTGGAATGCATAATCTTATAGTAAACTCACCCCCATCGAAACAATACGAAACACAAATCAACTTACGCTGAAAATCGTTGTAAATGTTGAGTTCACTGAAGTCGTCCATCCCCACCACCGCGTCGTGGGGATCGGGTGGGGGTGGAGGGGGCAGGTTCTCCACACCATGGTTCACCTGCAGCTGGAAACCACTCAAAGGAGAATCACAGAGATCATAATCCGGTTCGGGTGGCGGCAGCGGCTCCTCGGGGCAGACGGAGGGTAGAGAGAGAGGTGGAGGCGGCGGCGGCGGCGGGAGGTCGTCGTCATAATCAGGTGGGGGCGGTGGAGGCGGTGGCAGGCCGTCATCCAGATCATAATCTTCTGG
Source organism: Portunus trituberculatus (assembly GCF_017591435.1). Lineage (NCBI taxonomy): Eukaryota > Metazoa > Arthropoda > Malacostraca > Decapoda > Portunidae > Portunus > Portunus trituberculatus. The sequence continues at coordinate 13,561,877 of NC_059281.1, forward strand.
AGGTGGTGGAGGCGGTGGAGGCAAATCAGCCATAGTTGAGGATGTCTTTCACTTCTCTCGCCGTATTGTAATGCACTCACCACCGGCCCTGCGCAACCTTCACGCACATGCAGCGCACTTCAAACCCCGTGGCACACAGGTCTCCATCCCGCCCGTCACAGTCCCCCGTGGCTCAGGCAGCGTACGACTCGGATCACTGCATTTAACTTACTACTGTTCACTGAATCTGTAGATGGACTAACAGTAAGCTTGCATTCATCTAATACTTCCTTTAACCTACACAGCCATCACACGCGTTCCGGAACCCCACTGCATCACGTCTCCTTATCAGCGTCTGGAGACACGCCATGCACCCGCTCACTAGATGCACACACAGCAAACACAAGTTATGTTGCTATTTTGCCGGGAGGAGTTTCTTCACTCTCTCCCACGTGTCAGCAAAGCGATACTCAATAGTACACATTCAGCTCCGTGGTGACTGGCAGGTGTGACTCATATATCGTACATTCCATCCTTCACTTATGTATCACTATTGGGAAAAAGAACCGTACCTGTGGGTGTAATTCATTTTCCCTATCAGTTTTCAGTACGCGTGGGAACTTAATACATTTATTTGTGTGTGTAAATATAAAAATGACTTGTGTACTTTCAACTTATGTTACCAGTTACGGTTTGGGCAATATTTTTTAGCTGAGGATGATTTCTCGAAGATGTATTCATGAAACAGAAGAAGAAAAGTTTATTGCATGGTGCGTTATCTTGGCACGATCGTATGGTAGGATCAATTAATTTGATAAATGTGGAAAAAAAAAAAGGTTACATGGTAATAACTAAAATGCACCTCAATTAAACAGAATAAAGTTGTTGCAATCATCACCGTCATTTCTAAGTAAAAGAAGTTAGGTAAAACTGGATGTTGCTGCTGTATGATCGAGATAAACCTGACTCGTACAACTTCAAGAGCTTCACCACTTACACCACTTAAGCAATGGACCTTTCGAAACCACCACAATATTACATACCATGAACTGAAACCTCGCCAGCCACCACCAAGCAAACTCTACTATGACAGAAAGGCGCCCTACTCTGACCACACTGACCACCCTCTTGCCAACCACTGTACACTGAATTTTCACCATTCCGTGACTCCCCACACCTCATACAACTCATGGGGAAGGGAAATTATCACTACTAGATACCCCACGTCCTCACATCACGAGGGACACAACACTACACCTCGTAATAGCCCTTACGTTACACTGGCAAGGCGTGGAGGGCAGGGCTGCGTCAACCTCCGCTGTGACTCTGGGTTATCACGCCTTATCTTATCACTCTCTCGCTCGCTCTCTGTTATTTCCTTTTTTATCCCTGCTCTTCACTTCTACATGTGATGCTCGTGGAAATTCAAATAAATGCAGATTGATGTTCAAAGGTATTAGTGGGAAAAGATATAGTACTGTTTTCGAGACTTTCAAGATATATTTGTGACTTAATAGAGGTGGTGTGGCTTTTCCGGTGATGCAATGAGGGTGCGGTTTGTTAATGTTACTGCTCGCTCGCTGCCGCTGTCCTCACTGAATCTGAACATTGCTATGGGTAAATATATTGAAAAGCTCCCACCCTCCTGTTTTTGTTCTTTTTTTTTTTTCTTTCGTATTGATCGTATTTGTAAGTTGTGTTGCATTGATTTATTATTATCATTCAAAACGGGAAACCTTATCTAGTCGATGCACTTTTCCAGAAATTACTATGTTACAGCAGGGGTAACACTGAGGTGCCTTCACTCACGGTATTAAAACATCATCACATCAAAGGGGCTTCAGAAACGTGCATTGGTAAGACTTTTACAATAACTACTGTACGCCATTTAATGCAAGTACGGGATATTTATTAATCTATTATTATCATTCTTTTGTTATCATTACTACCATTTATCCTACATTCAATTATTTTCTAGGCATTTATTATTTGTTCACTATAGTTACCGTGATTCTGGCCAATAGATAGATAACTTGTTTTGCATTCTGAAGGCAACACTCATTACTCTTCCCTTCTCTTCATCACTTGGATACTCCCAAGACCATGAAGTTTTGTCCATGTATAAACAAGAACAGTATTGAAATAGGCGAGGTAAGGAAGTGACTGAAACACATCTGGACTAGTGCACATTTCTGAATACCGATATATCCACTTACAAAGATAATGTCCACAGGTAGAGTTAAGCAAGCAACACCTCTCTCCACACTCCAGATAATGTCCACTGGTAGAGTTAAGCAAGCAACACCTCTCTCTCTCTCCACACTCCACGCAGATACATACTATACTGTACAGGAGCCTTTTTCACTCAACACATACAGATGCCTTTTGTGGTCTCTTAAGTGGAACATGCTGCAGAATATGTACTCTCAGCTGTCAATGTAGAACAATACCACAAGCCTATACATAGTAAGGATAAATGAGAGCATATACATAATTCACCAAGGTTATATTGAGTTTTCTTAAGGGAGATTACATCTTTCTAATATATGAATCCACTCACTGTGTCCCCGATGGCCTGCAAAGGAGAGACAGGAATTAGTCACTTCCACTTCTTATATGGCATTGTAAGTGAACGGTACTGAATGACTGATGAAAGTATGGAAAAAGTCACAAGAGGCTGAAGGAAACAACTTGAAATTAGATAAGCAATGGTAAGTAGATATTGTTATGTATGGTATTTCTCTCAATCCCTCTAGCATCGCTACGGCAAGTGCTGAAAGAACCTGCAACTTATAAATCCAATGACAAACTTCCCTTACATATTAATAATCATTCATCATCTTATTAAGTTCAAACCATCCCAAAGTATCTCACAGCTCATTCTACAACTCAAGTTACACAGGTAAAAAGCTGCATCTTCCATATACTTTTAAAATGTTGTCAGGAATATACAAGTGTTGCAAAACTGAACACAGACACAAAATGATACTCACTTGGCCCATTCCACACTCAGAATTAAATGGTCATAACCATAGCCATTGAGAACCTGGATAGCCTTGGCAGCGTCTTCTCTCCTCTGTGGACAAAAGAAACCACATGAAATTTGATTAAGGGATTACTATAGTCCATCTTCAATACCATGGTAGAGCTTACTCCTTAAACGGGGTAACAGAAAGGGCACACTTATGCAGGCGATTGGTTGGTAAAGACTGATCCAAGAAAAGCTGGCCAAAAAACAGTGGATGATGGATCATTTGACAGCACCTCATTATCTCATTCATATTTACTTGAATAAAATCGTAAGTTTCACACAAGAATAAATTGACAAAGACAGGATGAAAGAATCAGCAAGTACATTATGTTGTGAGATGATAAGCAGAAGTAATGGGTGAGTAATGATGACAGTAAGAGAGCAGTACTCATTGCCATTACCATTTGGGCATCATAACATACGAAGCATTCCATAGAAACTGACAACATATATTGGCCTCACACAAAACACTCAATCCAGGTAGAGAGAACACAGGATGATAAAGTATTACTCTAAAACACACAATCATGATCAGCCCACCTTGAAGTTGATGAAGGCGAATCCCTTGGACTGGCCAGTGTTCTTATCCTTGGCCAAGAAGATGCGGCTGATGTCACCGAAGGGCCGGAACAAATCCTGCAGATCTTGCTCCCGAGTGTTCTCAGACAGATTGGTCACACGCACCGTTGCTGTCTCATCTGGAAACAGCCCACAACACTTTATGACTTGCCAAGTTTGATCCCTGCACTTAATGTAACATTCCTGATGCTAAATAACATCATAAATTCATCTATTATTTCCTCTGCTTTAGCCAATACTGTTGTGGTGTCATGGAGTGTCAAGCAACTCACCACGGCCTCTGGAGGACATCATGGACTCTCCCTTCTTGGAGCCTCCGTCCCTCATGGATGGTGGGACGTACTTGCCCTGTGTGCCACCAGCCATCTTTGCCTTGTCCACTCCTGGTGCTCCTCCTGCCTGCTGGGCTTCGTCCTCAGCCTTCTCGTCACCCTGGTTGACCACACAAAGAAATAAACCACAGCCACATAACACTATAATCCTTCCCACACACACCTACATAGCTATCAAGACACAGTATAACAAAAGCACTGGATCAAGACAAGTAGTGATGGCCTGCAGCTATCGTACCAGAAGAGAGGAACGAAGAGGCTCAAGCTTATCCTTGTAGGGACACTGCTTGGTCCAATGGTCCTCCTTACACAGCCGACACTTGACCTGACCCTTCTGTGCATCCATCAGCTTCTTCTTCAACTCCTCCTGCTCATTCTGCTCCTCTTCCTTGTTGCTCAAGAACTGTTTGTATTAAAAGCATGGAAAGGATAAACACTTGAGGGAAAAGGGTATCAAGAGAATTTAATCAGATCTTGTTCTCTAACAATTTCTACCATCTACATCTCCAACAAGATCGTCAAAGCAAAAAGACGTCTAACTCTCTTCCTATTCAAATGTTTCTTCTTGCCTGTTTAATTATTGCATCTCTTTCAAATATGTACTCCTTTTTTGTGCTTCCACCTTCCAAATTATCTTCTTTCATAATCTCTCTACAAGGTCTTCAAATTTAAAGTTTTCAATGTTGCCCTTAGACCTTGTTCACACAGGGCAGTTTATACCACGCGGTTGGAAACAAGTGGTAGCATTTTCAATGATAGCCTATGGAATCGTTCACACACAACGGTTTGGAAACACGGCGGTTTCCAAACCGCCACTGTTGCAATATTTTCCTCGCCATCACACGGTTTGCCAGTATATCAAGATACACACAATCATATTACATTGTTCACACAGGCCGGTGCACTGTCAGGTGTGAGGGCACTGAGCGACTTTATTAGCTGTACGCCAGCCAATGAGAGAACAGGATGTGTTACTATGACAATCTTGGGCTCTGCCCGTGATGAGTCACGTAATACCACCCAGTGACTGCAGTACTGCTGTCTGCTGAGGAATGGAGAGGGATCAGTTTGACACTTATTTATTAATTAATGAAATTGAAAAACGTCCATTGACATAATTGACACTGATGGAAATCCTACATGCTCATGTGTGCCATGGAAACATCATACTAGTATATAAAGTGAGTGACCTTTTTTTTTTTTTCTTGTGCTGTATTTTAACTTCAAGAAATGAGTATCTTATTTGTATCCAATTTACTGGTAACTGGAACTTTAATGTATTTTTTTTTCTTTTTGGTTTTATATATGAACATTCTTTTTTAATAAAACTTTTAATAAAAGACTCATCTTAATATTAGGGCAAGTTTCTGTTCTGAGCAAATGGAATCCCTCAACCTAGCATTGCTTGACGATACGTCCTCCTTGATTAGTTCCAGCAAGTTGTCAAATGATTTCACTGACATTCTCAAATGATTGAAAGACTTTTTGTCCTGCTGTCTCAAGGAAGGCTACAGGGTAGTAAACATGCCGTGGGTAAGTCTGTCATGCAGAATTGGATGAACCCAATGTTGCCTCTGCCTCTGCTTGCACCGTTTCAAGCAGTGATGCAACAACCAAACACGCTACTTCCTCCACATCCATCCTGACACTATAATATGCCCGAAAAAAAAACAAATAAATAAAAGAGGGTCAACCGCTGCGGTTATGCAGATACGTAAAACGCCTTATGTGAACGATGCCAGCGTGAAACGTGCGATAGCTGCTGCAGTGGAAACCGCCCTGTATGAACAAGGCCTTATGCTTTTCACCCCACACCACTATTTCATACTACTCAAAAAAGCTGCAGTTTTCACATAGACACTCCTATTCTTAATCTTCAACATACATGCATGAACACGTCCTCAGCAGTGATGGTGGTGGCAGGGTTGGGACCAGGTTTATCGTTCTTGCTGAGGCCATACTTCTTCCAGGTCTTCCTCTCGGCAATGGTTCTGGCCACTCGGTGCTTCTCAATCCTGTAGTGGCTCACGATCTGAAAGTCAGTGTTTCTAACTTAAGCAATTCATCTAAAGGAAATCATATTAGTATGAAAACACTATATGAAGAAAAAAACTGTCCCTGAGAATTCAATAAGTAAATACACTGATCATAAAAATATAAGAAAAGGAAGAAAGATGTAAGAAGCAAAAAAGAGAAAAAAAAAGTCCTGTATGAAACTTCACTATCTTATCTATTTCCATCTTTCATACCCATCCATAAACACATCTAGTCTTTAATAATGCTCTCTAATCACTTTGCCCTAACTACCTGATTACTAAGTCTTTCCCATTCTTGTACCACTTCATTTGAGAATGGATTCCTTCCCATCTCTTCTTTTAAATCTGAAGGTATAAAGCTTGAATGCATTATTTCCTGTCCTATCAAGATTACTAACACTAAGGATTCTATATATGTCACCCTTGTTATATTCTCTATTTAAAAACATCCATCAGACTCTCTCTTAATCTTCTTTAAGCTGATTTTGGGTCGTGAGAATTTTGCAGCTGTCATCCTGGTCATAGAAACAAAACAGTCAGGATCACCAAGCACAGGACACCCATCACAGCACATGTCAGCAGCAGTGTTACCAGTGCAGGGGACTCACCTTGACTTTCTTCCCGTCATCATTCAGGGAGTATTCTGTGATGGTCTTGCTGTTGCCGTCACTCTTCTCAATGGGAGGAGGAAGGTTGCCCCCTGAGAGAGAGAGAGAGAGAGAGAGAGAGAGAGAGAGAGAGAGAGAGAGAGAGAGAGAGAGAGAGAGAGAGAGAGAGAGAGAGAGATGGTAAGTATTTTATCACAGCATTGCAAATACAGGGCATCCTGCAAGTTGAACCACACACTTCGGGATTTAATAGTAAAAAATTATCTCCCTGGTTTGCTACAGACGAGTAGGTATTTTTCTTTATATATTTGTATTTGAATTTGCTGCCATGATGAAAGAAAGAGGTTGATGAAAAACAATGAATACATGACGCACCACCAAAAGTCTGCAAATCTTGAAAAATGCAATGGAGGAAGGGGACAAGTTGAGGTGCAGGCAACACAAGGGAACAGCCTAGCCAAAGGTACACTCACTCCAACACCAAACATCAAGTGTCTTACCTTCTACTTCCTCCACTTCATCAGCCCAACTGGACTTCACCCTGTGGAAGAAAAAATATGCAAGAAACCATGGACTGTACTATTAACAGTGGTAAATTTAGTCTTTCACCATACTCTTACTTTAGGATGAAACTATTTTTTTTTCATGTACTTTTTGACAAGTTTTGAATTAATCTGTACTTCAGACTGAAAAATACCAGAAGAAAATAGTTTCATTACCACAAAGTACCACAAAATTAACAATCTAAAACTCTGACTGTTACTACTATAGAGAGTACTTGCCACCACTGCTGGGTACACCAAATTGAAACTTATCTATTTAACCAAAATTAACCTAACCTAATCTAGTTGAGGCAACACATACCGTTGATACGTCTTCCTCAAAACAAGTTAACTTTATTTAACCCAATTAAACTGATCTAACCAAAGCAAACCAGCCTAACCTGATTAGCAATGCTAAGAAATTAATATGAAGGTGTTATCTTATTTCTCTTTGTAAAATCTGGCGATACAATGACAATAATTAAGGCGATGCCCTGCCTGACCAGACATCTTCCATAGACTGATTCCAATCCAGCCGCTTCTCTCCACAAACTGCTCTGATGGGCTAGATTATGTGCAATCTTTATTGGTCAGTGGCTGTTTGCTCATACAAAAGAAATAACCAACGTCATTGATTTCAAGTGTGTGCAAACAATGTGACAATATGCACACATGAACAAACACACCTAACATTGTTTCTCAGTGCGCGGCAGTCCATCACACGTGCGGGTGTTGCAGCGTGTTAGCTCATTCCTCACAAAAATTTTCGTCAATGTTATAAACAATTTGCAATGGGTATGTGTGGGTTCAAATTACTCAGAATAAGCTTTATATGATGAGACGGGTAAGAATAGTAATGTTGATTATGATGAAAAATTAAGGTTAGAGTTTTGGTTCCCCCACCCTTAAATCTCGCTTTCCCAGGAGGTCCCCAAGCTTTTTAGACATAGGGAAAAAGAAATATTATAAGATAGGGTATATTGGTTGAAACTGCAAATTTACCAAAAATACCTTGATATCTATAGTTCTAAATAACTACAAAACATTCCTTGATTCCAGTATTCCCTAGAACGGCCACATATAGCTCACCTTGCTTCTCGTCCCTATCACAAACCTGGCCGCTGCACCACTGACATGTTCACGAGACATAATCAACTTACAAGTACCAGACGAATCACCCGTGCCTGGCCACAACACACAGCAGGTCCATGCCAGCCAAACTATATGCCACACCAGGCCAAACTCCTGAAAGACCACTACAGACACACAGACCGCAGACCAACCCTCCAGATTGCAGAGTATGACAAGCAAGGCCCGGCACTGCCCTTGTCTGGTCCTCCCGCCTCACCCTGCTTCATAAGGACTCCCTCACTTCTCGAATCATGTCAGCTGACTCTAGTATTGATAGAATATTGATACTTACTCGTCTGCTGAAGGCATGGCGGGGGATTGACGAACAAGGCACGGCAGAGGGAGGGAGACCAGGTGCTTGTGTTGACATTCGCTGCCTCAAAGACTGGGCCGCTGGTTCTCCTCGAGTTTATTTTCACCAACCATTTTAATATCTGCTGCTGTATTTCTTTTTTTTTTTTTACAATTTTTATTTTCCACATATTTTTGTGATTATTTCTTTATTGTTACCAGGACTGCACGGATTGAAGTCCTCAGAGCTAAACTGGTAAGTTCGTAACCACGAGAGAATGCAGGGAAAAGGGGTAGGGAGGAGGTATGGGAGAAATGTTCTAAAGTTACTCCTAAAAACGTTTTCTATGAAAGTACTTGCTTCTAACAGATGGCAGCACCATCGCTGTCCTCCAAACTTTAACCCACACCACAACTTCTCTGTATATTCCTTGGTGTTCACTATGCACGTGACGTGTCTCCCAGAGCTACGGGAGACACACTGCATCACACGACAGGATGCGCGGCAATGAGGTTCAGATTAGGCTACAAATACTTTTGGGAAGTCAGTGCTTAATTTCTCCTGGTGTGTGCTGTGTGCTGCATCAAGGGGACACTCTGCATCACTATATCATGGAATGTCCTCTCATTGCTAAATTCGGGCCTCAAGGCCAACATGGCCTGTATAGCTTCATTGACCATCTCCTAGACTCAACCACTCTCAGGGATATACTCAGGAAATATCCAGAGTTTTTCGGATCTAGGGATTGATGTCAATCATGCCATGCTTTGTGTCTGTAGAGTGTAGATAAAGGGACGTACATGTACACCCTACATGTGTAGGGGTCGTGACGCATAGTGAGTTATGAACCGATACTTGAGTAATATAAGGGATGGCTAACTGCTTTTCTCAATAATGACAGTACTGAATAACTGCAGGGGGAAATTTTTTGCAGTTTGAAATTAGGCTGTACTTTTTGGATGGTATTGTTTGTTGGCGGACAAAGGCTTAGTTGCCACACACAACAGCAAGTTTTTAAAGAGTAATAATAATAATAGTAATAATAATAATAATAATAATAATAATAATAATAATAATAATTATAATAATAATAATAGTAATAGTAATAATAATAATTATAATAGCAATAATGATAATAATAATGATAATAATAATAATAATAATAATAATAACAATAATAATAATAATAATAATAATAATAATAATAATAATGATAATAATAATAATAATGACATTAATGATAATGATAATAACAATGATCATAATACCAATAATAATAATGATAATAACAACAATAATAATAATAATAATAATAATAATAATAATAATAATAATAATAATGATAATAATAATGCTAATAATGCTAATAATAATAATAATGCTAATAATAATAATAATAATAATAATAATAATAATAATAATAATAATAATAATGATAACAACAACAACAACAACAATAATAATAATAATAATAATAATAATAATAATAATAATCCCAGGCGGCAGGCGGTCCGGGTCCCCTTTCTCTCGCGGTCGCAGGCAGTTCTAACCAGGGTCTATTAGTACTATTTTAACCCTGGTTCCAACTAACTGCAAATATACGTTGATGTGGTTCCGGCTCTGCCTCACGGTCCCAGCTCCATGCTTAGTGCTCATGGTCTCGCGCGCCTCTCCCCACTGGCAGATCTTGATGGTACAGGTGACGCAGAATTTCTTCTGGGTCAGGCCTTTGGCAGTCCCTGACGGTTCCGCCTCTGCCTGCCTTTTCACGGTTCCGCTGTCTTCTCGCGGTTCCAGTTCTCCACACGGTTCTGCTCTCCTCACGGTCCCGCGCGCATGTTATTTATTCCATATACTTTGATGCCTTTTACTTTATTTGTGATTCAAAATATTAGTGTCAGAATAATGGAAAGAATATTACTTATACGGAAATTGCCATTATAGAAATAAAATACTTTTGTTTTATCATTTATTTCTCTTGAAGCAAACAAGAGAGAGAGAGAGAGAGAGAGAGAGAGAGAGAGAGACAACATTAAATCTTTGTATTAGTTCAACTTCGAGCGTTGACAACACTGTCCCGTGGACGAACAGTGGCAACAAAAGTGACAACACTGTCCCGTGGACGAACAGTGGCAACAAAAGGTTTGTGTGTATCCCCCCTGCCGCCTCCCCCTATCTCCCCCCCTTCATCCCGCTCTCTACAATGCCTCCAGATACTGCCAGAAATCAATTTTTGTGGCGAAAAATACTTAGAAATATGGTAGCTACAGTAAATTTTGAGTTACAGAATTGTGAAATAAAATATCTGTGACACATCTTTATAAAGTATATATCTGTCATTGAAAGTCAGTCGTTCGCTGAATTAGCCGCACCAGGAGACACCCTCTGAATGTGAATGCCGCAGTTTACGGGTTAAATAAGTCTTTGCCCAGGGGGTGGGTGGCTAGGTCCATCTTCCTCCTTTGTTGTATTTATTTATTAATTCAACAACGTATCAATCAATAAATCAATCACACTATTTTCGTTCATTGAAAATAATAAGGCTTCCAATATTGATATATACAGTCAGCATTTTTACTGACATGCCTAATTACAACGAAATCTCAAAACATTACGGAAAACTTTTTCGCCATGGGCTGCGCCCCTGACGAGTTTTTGTATAACTTTTTTTAGTCTTTTTTTTTTTACAGTAGCTAAGTATTATTAGGCATTGTTCTCTTTAAAAGGTTGTTTTTGAAGGCCGCGAGGATGACTTTTCAGTAGTAAGGTCATAGTCAGCTGGTCTTCATGTATATTAATATAGTAGAATCGTAAAAGTGTCCTTAAAAATCTTGAGTTGTTTCCATTACATTCTACAAAGTAACAAGAGGCTAACGGGTAAATGTTTAGGATTCTTATATTACGTTAAATAAGAAATCAGGGTTAAATGGGGGGTAGCATATTTCGTCTGGCAGCATGGTAGTGAGGTGCCAGCTGAGGTTGTGACGACGTGTGTGCGGGAGGGTTCACTGGTGAACACTGGAGTGGAGTCTGTTGCAGGCACCGTTTACACCAATCAAGGTAATAGTCTTGCTGCCTCTTATCACACTGAAAAGAGGTGGTGGTCAGGAAGGCTGGTGTGTGAAGCCATCACTGTACAGGTTAAGTGTTTGCGCGGAGTTGTCTGGGAGCGTGACGGGGTTTAAGTGTGTGGAGTGAGGGTCACGGTGGGCCGTGGTTGAGATAATAAATAGAGTAGTTGTTTGGAATGGTTGGCAGGGGATGGTAAGGTTATTATTCCCATGGAATAACTTGAAGTTTGTAGTCTGTATGATAAGACTGAGATATATAAACGCCAGACTTGTTACGTAAAACATGAAATATTCCTGCAAGGTGTCGTGTCTCCGCAAGCCTGACACCTGTTGAGTGCGTCTAGTGAGTAGTGGTATTGGTGAAGGGAGCCATAAATGATTCCCCTACAGGTGGTTAGACCGTGAAATTTATATGTGAGTGGAATTAGTGTCTAAGATGGACAGAGTGGAGGAGACTGTAACAAGGGTTACTTTATGCAGCTTCAAGGCCAACACAATGAACGCCCATTTATTTTGTCAATAGATGTGTGTGTGTGTGTGTGTGTGTGTGTGTGGATTTAGTACCTAGTTGTATTGTACAGGGTTCGAGCGGGACTCAGTGTCCTGTCTCCATTTCTCCATTTATCTAGTTTTTCTTTAAAGTTATGCACACTGTGCTGTAACAATTCCATTTTTCCACCGTTCTGTGTGGAAAACTGTATTTTCCAATATCCTTCACACACTGCCTTATCCTGATTTTGTCATGTCCTCTTGTCCTTCCATCTTCTTCCGTCAACAGCACCAGGTCTTCTTTGTCTATTTTTTCAGTATCATTTACTATCTTATACATTGTTATTAGGTCCCCCAATTCTCTTCTATCTTGTAAGGTTGGCAGTCCCAATTCCCGCAGTCATTCTTCATATGTGAGGTCCTTTAATTCTGGCACCATCTTGGTAACAATCTTCTGTATCCTTTCCAATTTTCTTATATCCTTTATAGAGCTTGGAGACCATACCACTGCTGCATATTTCAGCCTTGGTCGTATCATCCTTGTGATGATTTTTTTCATCATATCTTTCCATATAATGAAATGCCACTCTTATATTAGTCAACATCTTATATGATAGTCCAAATATCTTGCTTATGTGCATATCAGGGCTCAGATTTTCTTGTATGATCACTCCAAGATCTTTTTCCTCTTTAGTCTTCATTGTTTGCTCCTCCCCCATCAAATAGTTCCATGCTGGTCTTCTCTTACTCTTTCCTAGTTTCATTATATGGCATTTCTTGGCATTAAACTCCAATTTCCACTTCTTGCTCCATTCATAGATCTTGTTTAAGTCTTCCTGCAACAGCAGACAGTCTTCTCTGGTTTTGATAACTCTAAGCAACTTTGCATCATCAGCGAATAAATTTATATAACTGTTTATCCCAATGTGAATGTCGTTTGCATAAACTTGAAACATAATGTATGTGTGTGTGTGTGTGTGTGTGTGTGTGTGTGTGTGTGTGTGTGTGTGTGTGTGTGTAATTCACTGTTTGATCTGCTGCAGTCTCTGACGAGACAGCCAGACGTTACCCTACGGAACGAGCTCAGAGCTCATTATTTCCGATCTTGGGATAGGTCTGAGACCAGGCACACACCACACACCGGGACAACAAGGTCACAACTCCTCGATTTACATCCCGTACCTACTCACTGCTAGGTGAACAGGGGCTACACGTGAAAGGAGACACACCCAAATATCTCCATCCGGCCGGGGAATCGAACCCCGGTCATCTGGCTTGTGAAGTCAGCGCTCTAACCACTGAGCTACCGGGCCGTGTGTGTGTGTGTGTGTGTGTGTGTGTGTGTGTGTGTGTGTGTGTGTGTGTGTGTGTGTGTAAAAGAAGGGATATGTATTCTTGTATTCATGTATTCATATTAGTACATACATCTACATGCAACCAGATTGCATCCAGGGTTGCATGCAACCTATAAATTTTATTTTATTTGGTGATGGTGGTATGTAATTCATGATATACATATACACACCATATAATCAAACACTAAAGTTTTATTCATAGATACTTTGTCTAAGTTTGTGTTTAATTCTTCTAATGAATATAAATCTGTCACTTATACAGTACAGTGACAATCTTTTAATTATTAATGATTCTTATACAGAATGAGTTTCTTGACTTTTAGTTGAAGATCTTATGATTACCTCTTGTTCTGTGGTTCTCTTGCTTCATCTTGCCATTCCTGGTCATGCACTTCTCTAACACAGTCTGCCATATTCTAACTGCTCATTTCTTATGTAAGCAAGTTTTGATAGTATTTGTTTTGTTGATCTTGTTTACTCTTTGACTTGAAAAGCTTAATTTATTGTCTATTGCCAACACAATATCCTTTTTAGAATTAACTTGTAACATTGGCTCATTCATAGTACATATATATGGTTTGTTCATAGAATATAGATATAGTTGGGACACATTCCCTTCATTGTTCATTGTTGAGACATTTCGCCCTGACAAAAGGCATGGTCAGGCATTCCATGACATGAATTCTGAGAAGACTCTCTCTCTCTCTCTCTCTCTCTCTCTCTCTCTCTCTCTCTCTCTCTCTCTCTCTCTCTCTCTCTCTGGTATCACTCAAGAACAAAATAGTTAAATTTTGTTTCCTTCTTGCAGAGACAGCATGGCTGGGGAATTATTGAGTGTGGAGCACTGCTTGGAGAACCATCTCCCTGAACAAGAACTGAAGGAGGTGAAGAGGATCCTGTACGGCAGAGAACATGTGTAAGGGACTGGAAATATTTTTGTTGGTGTGTCTGTATTATAAAAGAATGTTTTGCTGTGATGAAACAAGACATGGAGTTTTAATGATACTGTTTGTGTGCTGATGAAATGATGTCAAATGTTGAAGAGATCAGTATTAGAAGGAATGAGGTTTTATGTGTTGTAAGTAAGCAGTGTGTGTGTGTGAGTTGTGAATGACGAGTCCTGCTAATTTGGTGCAAAATTCTCGTAAGATTTTAAAGATTTATTTGTGATTATTTAGTTTTATTGTTGCAGTGTTCATTCTCTGGTTTTTTATTACCATTTTCTTTTTTAATTTCAGCCCCATTGAAATTCCTGAAGAGGCTAAAAGATTGGCCCAGCAACACAACTTTGAGGTGAAAGGTTACCAGATAACAGCCAAAAAGGAGGAACTCGCTCCTCCCAGGCAAGTGTGTAGTACAAGAAGACTCATTATCATCACATCACACTCCACACTCATCTGATGTTTGTCCTTGATGTATTTGTGGTTTGTTTGTTTGTTTGTCTGTTAGTTGCTACATGTATGTAAAGTAGTAGTTATTCTGGTCTTGGTTATTGCTTTATTTGTATTGTAACAACAACCACATTGCAATGTTCCAGAGTGGTTCGTATTGGTCTTGTGCAGAACTCCATTGCTGCTGAGACCACTGCACCTGTGGCAGTCCAGCGTTCAGCGCTGCACAACAAGATCTCTCGCATCACTGAGGCCGCTGCGTCATGTGGTGTCAATGTGCTGTGTTATCAAGAGGCTTGGAGTGAGTATAGGAGTATGACTTACCTTGGTTGAGCTTACTGATATGCTTTATAAGATTTATCCTGAACTGTGGTCTCTCAGTTTGGTGTGCCCATTGCTATTCTCCTGTCATAGCTGGTGTGTATGACTCTATTTTTGATGAGCTTGGTTCCCATCAGAATACATTAAGTGTAAAAGTCTATTCACCAAGATTAGACAAACACATTGGGTTGTATTATGGTAAAATGTCTAATACTACTTGTTTTCAGCTCCAATTACCATTATTTTCTTGTTTTTGTTACTTATGCATTATGTGATGAACAAGCTCTTGAGATAAGTAATGGATAGTAATACCATATAAGCATGCAGTACATTATTCAGATTATGTAAGCAGGGAAAGTTCTTTGTTTTCAGCCATGCCCTTTGCTTTCTGTACAAGGGAGAAACAGCCGTGGTGTGAATTTGCTGAGGAAGCTGACTGTGGACCCACCACACAGCTGTGCCAGGAGGTGAGTTGTGGTAGTCACCATGTGTGTGCCGGTGATGTTTGCCAGGTGCTGCCTGTGTCTTTGATATAGGAACTGAGTGTCTTAGTCAGTTATAAAGAAATGAATGACTTGATCTTGTAGAGTTGTTGTCACCAACACTGGTAACCTGTGTGCCTTGTGAAGGCTCCCTTAAGTGCTTCTATGATGTGATAACAAACATTGTATTTAGGTTTGTTTTGAGGAAAAAGCAGTTGTAACATTAAAGATGGTGTTGTAGTTAGATGTCACTAAATGTAATAATGACCAGTGAGCCTTTAAAAAGTTTGTCTCTTCTTGCAATAATTTGTGTGTGTTCCAAAGTATTATTCACCCATCTGTGTGTTTTGTGTTTTATTGATTTATTCTGCTTTGTTTGTTAGCTTCTCCCATCATCTCAGACTTGCTCTTATTGTTCTGCCCAGCTGGCACAGAAATACAACATGGTGATTGTGTCACCAATCCTTGAGCGAGACAGCATCCATGGGGACACCCTCTGGAACACTGCTGTTGTAATCAGCAACAATGGACATGTGCTGGGCAAGACCCGCAAGAATCACATTCCTCGAGTAGGAGACTTCAACGAGTCTACCTACTACATGGAAGGAGACACTGGCCATGTTGTTTTCCAGGTGTGTATGGAGGAGTTGGAGGACTGTAGGTGCAGTGGGTGTAATGGAAATACAACAATTAGAGTAAGTTAGGGAGCGTGGGATTGGGCAGATGTCCACGTGTAGGTTTGAATCCCACCACGTACTGCTTTGATACTTTGCCATTTGTCGAGGGGTTTAAAGTTATCCACATGTCACTATGATACCCTGGTTCTAGCTGGTTACACCAAAGATGTGCTTGGGTGGTGATATGGGTCTTAATATGGGTACTACTATAAATATACAATTGACCGTGCCATTAATGGGTAGAAGGTGAACAGGGCTTCCTGTACTATTCAAGTAAATCTACAGGTGCTATAGGCCATAAAAAAGAAAAAGAAAAGAAAAAAATGAGTCTTGTGAATGATGACTGTACATGACATAATATTGTACATGCAGTTACAGTTGTGATTTTAATTGGTGCAAATTTATAAGACGGCTATCTTCTTACAGACACAGTTTGGTCGTCTTGCTGTCAACATTTGTTATGGACGCCACCACCCTCAGAATTGGATGATGTATGGCGTCAATGGTGCAGAAATAGTGTTCAATCCATCAGCCACTGTTGGAGGTCTGAGGTGAGGAACTCAACATTGCTGCTATGCATAGATTGTTCTTAGAAGCTTTTCATTATTACTGCAAGTGTGTGGTTTAGTTTCCAAAGTCATAGCAACTGATGCATACCAGAGGTGACACAAATACTTAATTATTTTTACCATTTTTGAGGAGAGTGACAAATATTGTCTATTCATGTGACTTTCTATACAGCATTGTTATGAATAATTAAATAACACCTTATTTCTTATACAATCTGCTTTCCACACAACATTTTAGAGGATCGTGGTTAGCACATTCGGCTCACAACCTGGGTTTGAGTCCTGGGTGGGGTGAGGCAAGTTGGTGAGCCTGTTAATGTGCAGTTTCTGCTCAAATAGGTACAGGATGCAATTTGAAGTGTTGTGGCCTCACTATCCCGGTGTGTGGTGTGTGGCTTATGTATCACAGACAGCACCTGGAATGCCCCTAGGTGTGCCCCACCAAGGATAGTGTGAGGAGTGATTGCATTGTCATAATTGGGAAAGCAATGAAAACTCACTAGTTCATAAATACATACTACATGTAATGGTAGGCATGTTTGTATTGTGAAATTGACTGTCTTGCTTTCTTTACATTCAAATGATGTTTATGGATGATGATAACTATAGTTTGGGTGGGTAAATTCATATTAAGATGTGGTTTCCTTTGGACAGTGAGCCTTTGTGGGCCATTGAGGCAAGGAATGCAGCCATTGCTAACAGCTATTTTGCTTGTGCCATTAATCGTGTTGGTACTGAGGTCTTCCCCAATGAGTTCACTTCTGCTGATGGCAAGCCAGCTCACAAAGACTTTGGTCACTTCTATGGGTCATCATATGTTGCTGCTCCTGATGGCTCTCGTACCCCAGTGAGTATATGCCTGTCTGTACCGTCTATCTGTATGCCTGTCTTATATTGTTGTTTTTTTATAGTTATGGTAAAATCTGTGTACTATTTCTCTCGGATTTATGTCTGCTTTATTTGTTGTCTTCCCACATTATTCAGTCTTCATAATGTAAAGAAAAAGATCCAGAGAATTAGGATGCTGGTATTGTAGAGGTGTTTGAAGAAAATCATTTGTCAAAAGTTTATTGTTCTTCACATCCCACTGTTCCATATTCCTCAAATTGCAGGGTTTGTCAAGGAACAAGGATGGACTTCTGGTTACTGAAGTAGACCTGAATCTCTGTCGTCAGGTCAAGGATCACTGGGGCTTCAGGGTAAGTGAAAAGGACATCTGCTGTGTGCTTGCTAAGATCATATCATTATTTTCTCCAGAGTTTAAACTCTGGATACACACACACACACACACACACACACACACACACACACACACACACACACACACACACACACACACACACACACACACACACACACACACACACACTAGAAAAAGTAAAAAAGGAAAAGGACTTGGGAGTGACAGTGGAAGAAAACAATCAACCGGTAAGCCATATTGATAGAATTTTCAGAGAGATGTATAATTTGCTAAGGAATATTGGATTAGCATTTCACTATATGGACAAAGAAATGATGAAGAAATTGATAAGTACTAAAATAAGACCTAGATTGGAATATGGAGGAGTTGTGTGGACCCCCCATAAAAAGAAACACATAAGGAAATTGGAAAGACTGCAAAAAATGGCTACAAGAATGGTTCCAGAATTTAAAGGGATGACATATGAGGAGAGACTAAAAGCTATGGATCTACCAACCCTGGAACAGAGAAGAGAGAGAGGGGATCTGATACAAGTTTATAAATTGATTAACAGAATGGATCAAGTGGATAATGAGAAACTAATCCTGATAGAAGAAAATGACATTAGAAGCACAAGATCGCATAGTAAGAAACTGAGGAAGGGAAAATGTCTGAAAGATGTTAAAAAATTTAGTTTCCCGCAAAGATGTGTTGAGACTTGGAACAGTTTGAGTGAGGAAATGGTGTCAGCAAAGAGTGTACATAGTTTTAAAGAAAAATTGGATAAGTGTAGATATGGAGATGGGGCCACACGAGCATAAAGCCCAGGCCCTGTAAAACTACAACTAGGTAAATACAACTAGGTAAATACACACACACACACACACACACACACACACACATGAAGTTCTTATTCTTTGATGTGTAGATTTGTGTGTGAAAGACTTCAGACTAATTTCAGACTCTACAAATTTAAAGTAGTAGTGTTTTTTCTTTTCCTTTGAATTTGTACTTGGCAAAAATGCCTCAGTCAGAAAACTGTGACTAAATGAATTGCTAGTAATAACAGTTTTCACTATTGTCGCATTTTGTGTTAGTCATTATCCATGTACTGACTGACTCCTCTAAGGCAGACTGAACAGCAAAGTAGTTAGTTGCACACCACTGATACTGTGATCTCTATCTGGGATCTGTCCTGCATTGTCAAGAAAATGGGCAGCAGAAATTTACAGACTGTCAAATGTGGAACTATAATTGCTAATGTTGCTATCCTCCAGTAGTGAATTGACCTGTGGATTGTCTCACAGATGACCCAACGCCTTGATCTGTATGCAAGCTCCCTCTCAGCAGCCATCATGCCCAACTACCAGCCACCCATCGTCAGAGACTCCTGCTAAGTGTCTAAAAAACTCATCGGAATAATAGCTCAATCATCAAATTTTCTCATACAAAATTTATAGTTATAATATTGAAGTATTTTCTTGTAAGCCATATGTGCCTTTTTGATGTGTGATTTGATACTTGGTGTTGATGCATACACTGATTGTGATCTTCATAGCTGAGAGTTTAGGTGTAAAGGTTCACCGAGATGAGCCAGTGACTGCTTGGCTCAGTGGGAACACTTGCCACTTCTTAATGCTATTTCAAGGCCAGCAATTCCAAGGCCACAAAATACACATATATGGTATTGGAATGTATATTGTTTATTCTCGCAAAGTAGTATAAAATAGATACATTATATTTAGTTATATTATATCTTTATTATGCTTCATTAACTTTGCAATAGTATACTTCACTAATGTTGATGTTATGATATAATGAGTATTAAGAAAGTGTTCTGCATAATTAATTAGAGACCTAAGATTATTTTGCCATTCAGTTTGTCGGTTACCAGTTGGTGTTAAATGAATCTTCCTAAATGCAGGACTGACACACCAGATAACTTTAATTCATCGGGATAAAATCCACAAATGGTGCTAGTGTAAGATAGTAGTTAAACATTATTATTGATGTGTTACAGTCTCCCAGGGGTTTATGTGAGCTGTATTTTATTATTTTAGGTTGGATATATGATATCACTCATGGAGAAGCTCAGGGGACCATAAATCTTATTTTGAGCTGCCTGTGTCGCACAGCAGGTGGCAGGCCATGCTTCTGGGGCAGTAAAATGTTAACTTTGATATATTGAGGGAATATATCAAAGAAATCACAATCCAAATAATAAAAGGTCATCTCCACCTCCAACTATATATTGACATTCCTATTCCTCATTAAGCACACTGTCCATGTATTAACCTTTCTGGGATATCTATCATTCCAAATCTTCAAATACAGCACACAAGTTATAGTGGAGTGGAGGTAAGCAGTCTACAACACTGTGTATTGATGTTGTCTCAGTTGTTTTGTAGGTGCATTGTAGTGAAGTTCATATAATTGTGGCATTCTTCATATTTTAAGATAGGTTTCTCTTGGAAGAGTTGTGTAAGCTCCAAGACTTGACCACAAGCAAGTTGGTGTTTATGTGATATATGTTTACAACTGTATGTGTTCAGAGGTCAGAAATTATCGTGAGACAGAAATACAGGTTGTCTCATTGATAGAAAATGAAGTAAATGTGCCTTTATAGTATAATTTAAAAATGTCTATTGTATAGTCTTTATCTTTGTTGTATTTCAAATTAGTATGTTGATTCTATTTAGTGTTGTAAGATGTTATGCTCTTGATCTGATTGTTGATTTAATCTCATAGTTTATTTGCTTTATGATGTTTACATAGTGATGGATTAGTTAGACTCCTGCTCATTTGATTGTCTTCCTCAGAAATATTGAAGATCTCCTTATCAAAGCTTCAAATGATAAAGTATTATGAACATAATTATGATAAAGTATTATGAACATATATTTTTGACATTTTTCAAACAATGTAATTTTGGACAATAAATTGAGTGGTTTATGGAGAGTGTTTATTTATGTAACACTGTGTGCTTGAGTGAGTTTTACTTAAGACATGCAACACCTTGGTGTTGAAGTTGTGCTTACCTAATTGTTCAGAGAGAGAGAGAGAGAGATTGGAATGTCATCCCAGATGTGGACCAGCTAACTAGCTTTTTGCCTTTGATTCTCCCACTGGATCTTATGTTTTTTTCATAAAAGTTTACCATATATGTAGTATGTCTGTCAGAGAAGTAAATAACACTGGTCTGCGTTTCAAAACTTTTTTGAAAAGGTCAGCGGTTTTCCAACTGATTTATGACCATTTTTGCATGCTGAATTAGAAAATACAGTTTATTTTCCCGGGTCAGGTCTGGTTTCTAAGATAGTCAACTTCTTTTCCAGCATATTTTTCTAAAATATTGCAATCCATGCATTTATGGGCTTTGTTTTTGCAAAACCAGGTAGTGGGTAACCTTTAATAAATATTTTCATTTCTGTTTTTAGATCTATAAAAATGGATTGGAAGTGTAAAAAACATCCTAATAGGTTTTGTTACATCTGCAGACATGTTATTCTTCCAGACCGTCAAGCAAAAATCACTGATTTTGAGAAGAAGGCATATCACGTTTACTTTGGAGTCAAAATATCTATTGCAAAACATGTGTAGAGAACTTACGGGATTGGAGGAACAAGAAAAGGAAGAGTATACCATTTGATGTCCCAATGGTGAGGAGGGAAGGGAAAGATCATGTTACCGACTGCTACTTTTGCATGACAAATCTTAAAGGTATCAATCGCAAGAACAAGCACCATGTTCAGTACCCTGATGTTCCTTCTGCCATAAAGCCAGTCCCCCATGTCCCCAATCTTCCTGTTTCTGAGCCAAATGTCACCATGGAATCTAGTTCTGATTCCGAATCTAGTGACATGATTGATACAGCTAAGTGTGATTAATACAGGCCGGAAGACGACGACCAACCGGTGCGTTTGACCCAATGACCTGACATGAGACCTGAACCTTTCGAAGGAGTCTGCCCAGGTACTGGGTTCTCGTTTTCGAGAGAAACGTCTACTGGCACCAGGAACAACATTCTATTGATGTCAGGACTGCGAGAGAATTTATAAATTTTTTCATGTTTGATGAAGCATCTTCACTGGTTTACTGTAGCAATATTGCTGACCTGATTGAATTACTTGGTCTGAAGTATGATGCTATGGAATGGAGACTTTTCATTGATTCATCTAACAGAAGTCTCAAAGCAGTTCTTCTGAATATCGCAAACAAGTTTTCATCGATCCCTGTTGGGCACTCAGTTGAAATGAAAGAATGCCACAAAAGCATGGAACGTCTGTTGTCTGCTCTGAACTACCAGAAACATAAATAGTTGATCTGTGGAGATCCTAAAGTTGTTGGACTCATCCTAGGACTTCAAGGTGGTTACACAAAGTATCCATGCTTTCTGTGCTTATGGGATAGCCGTGTTGATGACCAGCATTATGTCAGACAAGAGTGGCCATCAAGACAAGGATTAAAACCTGGGTCACACAACGTTTTGTCCCACCCTTTGGTTGAACCGAGCAAGATATTGCTTCCACCCCTCCACATCAAACTCGGTCTAATGAACAACTTTGTAAAGGCATTGGACAGGGAAGGTGGAGGATTTGCTTTCTTACATCAGAAATTTCAACGAAAAGCATGGAGAAAATTAAGGCAGGAATATTTGATGGTCCTCAAATAAGGGAACTCATCAAGGATACTAGTTTTGATGATGCACTGAATCCTGCTGAACTCTCTGCCTGGTTGTCCCTTAAGTCAGTCATTGCAAACTTCCTTGGCAACCACAGAAGTTCCCAGTATCAGAAGGTGGTTGATGAGTTAATGGAGAATTTCCGCTAACTTGGTGCGCGCATGTCAGTGAAAATGCACTTCCTCCGGTCTCATCTGGACTATTTTCCAGAAAATTGTGGAGACTTCAGTGAAGAACAGGGTGAGTGCTTTCATCAGAGTTATGGAGGAACGCTATCAAGGCCGATTTGATGTCAACTTTCTGGCCGACTACTGCTGGTGCCTAAAGAGGGATGCGCAGTCTGCTCAGCACAAACGGAAGCCCCTGAAGAGACCATTCATCCATGAGTAGCTTCCTTAGTTCATTATACTCTTCTTGGTATCTATTCAAATATTTTGTAAGCCTTCTGTGAATAAATCAGTGTAATATTTTCAATATTGCGTTTTATTCACCTAGAAATAAATCGGAATTTAGGATATTTTTAATGTGCTAATATTTCATTAACCTGATCTGATTGAGTAAAATGAGCATGATTTTGGGATTCAGTGCAAAAAACTGGTCTAAAATCAGGTATTATAATGTTAGACCTTGAAAACATCGCAGACCAGTGTAATCCATTTGAGTGGATGGCTTGTCTCAAAGTGAGGAAGAAGAGGAACTGATGGTGTTATAATGCAGTGGTAGCAGTGGTTAGGACATTCACTATTATCATTATTATTATTATTATTATTATTATTATTATTATTATTATTATTATTATATTATTATTATTATTATTATTATTATTATTATTATTATTATTGTTGTTGTTGTTGTTGTTGTTGTTGTTGTTGTTGTTGTTGTTGTTGTCATTTTGTTTGTTCTTTTTATGTACGAATTAAATATCTAAATATTTTCCGCCTTCAATCTTTTTAACGGTGACAAATTTCTGAGATCAGTATCTCATATTTGTAAGAAAAACAGTTCGTTGGCCAGCGTAAGATGCATAAAGGAAAAGGGCAGCGGGAATTTAACTGAATAGCTAGAAGGTACACATTGAGAGGTCAAGATTAGTTTATCATATTCATAAGCTGGATGGGCCGCCCAGTCACGTGGCGTATGCAACTGCGCGTACACATGTGCATGTGTGCGTGCGTGTGCGTGGCGCTGCACAGTGCATGGCTGCATGTGTCTCTTCATAGTGAAGCATTATCATTATCCTGCAGTTCGTGCCTTGTGGTTGTGGCCATTGTACTCCTGGCCTGTGCCGCGCTGGAGGTGCTGTGGAGTGGGGGGAAAGGAAGACATGCTGATTGGTAGGTACTCTTGTCTTGTTTACCTCCAGCCATTGTGTTTCAGTTGCGGCAAGTTAGTTCAGTAGGCTAACCACAAAGTATTCAATTATTTTTGCATTGTTGTGTATTTTCTTGTTGATTTGTTTGCAGTGCCAATCAGTGAAGCGAGTATAGGCTTGATAAACATTTAACTATCCAGTCGTCCTTGCTGTGGTGTGTATGTATGTACAGGGAAGCCACGACCACATGTAGGGCTGGCGACTTATTGCAGCTTCCTCTTTTATTTATTTATTTTTTTTTTGGTCATGATTAATTTATGTGCAGTGCCAGCTGGTGAAGCCAGTTGCCTTGACAAATATTTACGAAGCGAGCAGTCTTCATAGATGGTGCCAAGGCTTTCACACAAGTTCTTGCAGTCAGTGCCTCGTTCGTTGTCTGAAGCACGGCAACGCTTTCCTATTGTTGATGTCTTTACTTCACACGAGGAGTACACATGCTGTTATTGTTTCTCATTTCATTATGATGTTATTTTATACTTCATCACCAGAATCATGTCTAGTATGTTATTGAACGATTTTTCTGTCTCCCTTATTAACCCCTTCTGTACCATGACATGTTTTCATATTCATTCTGCTACTATATGGTGATTTAAATAGCTCCAGAAACTTATGTGGGGGTTAAAATGGTGAGGACTCTGGCCATTAATCTTCTGACCTACACAGACCCTTCCTAATGTCAATAAAATAGTCTAATCGTACACAAATCTCATGGTTAAAATGTATCCTAATAGTGAATAAGTTAACCTCGATATCATGACATGTTTCCATATTCATTCTGCTTACCATTTGGTGATTTTACACTGCTTTAAAAGCTTATGTGGAGATTAGAATAGTGAAGACTGGGCACTAATATTCTGATCTCCTTCCTAATGTCAGTAAAATCATCTAATCGTGGCCAAAATTCATGGTAGAAATGCGTCCCAGTACTGAAGAGGTTAACAGTTTTCTCCATGTGATGCGTAGTAAGCAGAGATCTGACGCAGCTACCATACATAACATACCACCACGGGAGTAGGCTTAACCCATGCTGCGGCTGTATCAGTTTCCTAAAGCCTCCAGTCCCTCGGCAACAGTACAAAACTAAAGCTGCCAGGTCCGGCCCGCAGGTTTATGTTTTCAAGGTCACCCAAGAACCTCCACCGCTCCCGTCCAGTGGAAACTTTGAGTAAAGCAAGGCGGCAGTGGAGACCCGAGCAGCTGTGTAGGAACTCCGGTGCTTAGCTGTCAGTGCGGTTGTGTGGGGCTGATGAATGACTAATAGGTGTGCAATGACCATTTTGATTATACTCTCTCTCTCTCTCTCTCTCTCTCTCTCTCTCTCTCTCTCTCTCTCTCTCTCTCTCTCTCTCTCTCCGATGGGTATTTCTAGAAAAAAAAGTAACTAACAATTACGAAAAAAATATAGAA
>NC_059281.1:13614901-13617401 GCF_017591435.1 Portunus trituberculatus
TCCCTTGCCCAGCTGTTCCGACGTGTCAGTCTCACACCATCCAGTGTTTTATTGATGCATATGTCGAGGGCAAAAAGTGAGGGATTAAAAGTAGATCATCCTAGCGTGACCTTGTATGCCTTGTACGTGTGTCTAATTCTGTACCATCATTCTATCTCTACATGTCTATCACTGCACACACGATGTCTTGAAGCGGTACAGGGGTTAAAACAGACATAAGCAACATTCTTAGTACTAGTAGCCATGATAGGAGTCAACGATGATACTGAAAAGAATAAGAAAATAAAGAAATGGAAGTCGTAAGTGAGAGAGACGGGTCAGCATGATAGGATGGGTGAGAAGGATAGGGATAAGGAAGTGAGGCAAGCTGGGTAGTGGGAGGAAATAAGGGGTAGAGATGCTGTAGTACATGGGAGAAGATACATCGGTAGCAGTGAGACCAAACAATCATCCTATTAAACATTCAGTCTCGTGAGGAATGATATTAAGACTACTTATATAACTGAACGTGTTTGTATGAGTGTCTGTCTTAGTGGTGGTGAAGAAACCTTGGTAACCTTAGTGAATAATCAGTATAGGCCATGAGACACCCTTAGGAACCCCAGTGACTTCCATTAGAGGTGTTACTGGGGGTGGAGACGAGACGAATGTGTGTTTGATGGGTGGGGACGGAGGGAAGCAAAGAAAAATAGATGAGAAAAGGAAAGATAAAGGAAGAAAAAAGGAAGGAACATAGGAGTGAATTCTCTCACTTTAACCTCTTTAGTACTGGAACGCATTTTTTACTAGAATGAGTTATGGGTATGATTGGACGATTTTATTTACATTAGGAAGGGTCCATGGAGGTCAGAAGAGAAATGGCCAAAGTCTTCACTATTCTAATCCCAACATAAGTGTTTAAAGCTGTATAAAATCACTCAATAGTAAGCAGAACAAATATGATAATGCGTCATAGTACTGAAAGGGTTAACTATATACCACATGTTTGACGAGGGGAAAAATAAAACAGGAAAAAAAAAGAAATAACGGGAGGAAAATATGTCAAGCTTCATTTTAACCCTTTCACTACTAAACAAATATTTTCCTACATCAACCAATGACTTGTACAACTCTGCATTATGTGTCCCAGTCCCTTAACCCCTTCAGTACCATGTCGCGTTCTCATATTCACTCTGTTTACTATTTGGTGGCTTTATACAGCTTCAGAAACTCATGTAGGGGATTAAAATAGCAACGACTCTGGCCATTAATCTTCTGACCTCCATAGAGCCTTCCTGATGTAAGTAAAACAGTCTAATCATACCAAAGAATAATGGTAAAAATGCGTCTCAGTATCGAAAGGGTTAAATAGTTATGCAGCTCAGAAGAACAAAGCTATGAGTGAATTTCTAAATGGTATTAGTTAGGCTTAGTATTTTCTATGTATTTTTGACCTGTAGGGTAATGTGTATATTTACTGCCTGCTTATCGTAACCTACATAAAGAGAAAAGAAAACTGAAGTAGGAGGGAGTGTAGCGGGAGACGTGTGTGTTATGGGGTATTGATGATGATGATGATGGTGATGATGATGATGATGATGGTGATGATGATGGTGATGATAGTGAAGATTTATTGATTAATTTATTCATTATTTATTAAGAAAATCAACAAAAGCGTGACGAAATGATGTAATAACCTTCAGATGCCGTTAAAAATAAATGAGACCAGAGAGAGAGAGAGAGAGAGAGAGAGAGAGAGAGAGAGAGAATATGAACATGAAGCTATCCGTACCATAACATACTCGCAGTCCGTTCTTTATCCTCAGTGTTGTGAAGGAGTTTATGTTCCAATATTCGACTGGTGTGCTCTCTCTCTCTCTCTCTCTCTCTCTCTCTCTCTCTCTCTCTCTCTCTCTCTCTCTCTCTCTTTCATTTGCGGAGTTTAAGAGGGTGTGTTGTGAGGAGGTGGAAGGCAAATACACATCACTTAACCATTAACCCCTTCAGTACAGGGATACATTTTATACCTTGAGATTTGGGTGTGATTAGACCATTTTGTTGACATTACGAAGGGTCTATGGGGGTCAAAAGAATTATGGCCGGAGTCTTCACTGTTTCAACCCCTCAATAAGTTTTAAATCTGTGTAAAATCACAAAATAGTAAGTAGAATGAATATGGAAACGCGTCATGGTACTGAAGGGGTTAGATTGAAGTACGTGGTGTAGGGTTGTAGTATTAAAGACGAGGAATAATAATAGGTCTCTTGAATAATGAGTTCTAGAATAAAATAAACTAAGAGAGTAGAAATAACCAGCTATCTTATAAATAACGTAACTCTTAAACCCTTCAGTAACATGGCACGTTTTCATATTAATTCATATACCATGTGAGCTTTTCACGGGGAATTTCTGGGTTAAAGGGGATACTTTTTAGGGTACCTCCTATCTCAAAGCCCACCCGCTAGGAAACCATTGCCCTGAGTGAGGAAGCCCAACCTACACTCGGACCGTGGACAGGATT
>NC_059281.1:13642401-13657401 GCF_017591435.1 Portunus trituberculatus
GGGCGACATTAATAAACTTTGTGGGCGGGCTACGGACAAGAGAGAGAGAGAGAGAGAGAGAGAGAGAGAGAGAGAGAGAGAGAGAGAGAGAGAGAGAGAGAGAGGCTGAGGCAGTAAGGAGGAGAGAGAGAGAGAGAGAGAGAGAGAGAGAGAGAGAGAGAGAGAGAGAGAGAGAGAGAGAGAGAGAGAGAGAGAGAGAGAGAGAGAGAGAGAGAGAGAAAGAGAGTAACGGAGCGGGGAGGAGGAGGAGGGTGTGGCGGCGGCGGCAGCGTGGGCGTGTGGGTGACGGGAGCTGTGGGGCGGGAGGGGTTGGGGCGTGGTTGGGGAGGAGGGGAGGGGAAGCTTGAGTAGTCCCCCTTAAACATGACGTCACCAGAGTACGACTAAAGTCTCTCTCTCTCTCTCTCTCTCTCTCTCTCTCTCTCTCTCTCTCTCTCTCTCTCTCTCTCTCTCTCTCTCTCCCTTATTTCATCCTACGCCCTTGTAGAAAGCTGGAGAGAAAGGATAGGGAGGGGCGTGGCTCGGGAGAGAGAGAGAGAGAGAGAGAGGAGAGGAGAGGGAGAGGGAGAGGGAGAGGGAGAGGGATCCAGGCAGTCTCCAGGTGAGTGAATATTTGATGAGTGACTCTAAAGATAGCACAGCCTGCCTTATCCTGCTACCCACGCTCTAAATATGCTCCTGTCCAGCCTCTCTCTCTCTCTCTCTCTCTCTCTCTCTCTCTCTCTCTCTCTCTCTCTCTCTCTCTCTCTCTCTTTTTTTTCAGATGTTTAGTGTTGCATTGTCCACATAAGAGAGAGAGAGAGAGAGAGAGAGAGAGAGAGAGAGAGAGAGAGAGAGAGAGAGAGAGAGGGGGTGTTAATGCTTGCAGTATACTCGTACAGTGCAAATATTACTAGTACTATGAGAGAGAGAGAGAGAGAGAGAGAGAGAGAGAGAGAGAGAGAGAGAGAGACCCACATACAGGTGCCCTACGATTTAAAGCAGATATTCGACGTGGGAGAATAGGTAATACTGACAACACACCCACACACACACACACACACACACACACACACACACACACACACACACACACACACACACACACACACACACACACACACACACACACACACAGCACTGTCACGTGATATGCAACTTGGACATTTAATAATCTCTGCTGTGTCGTGCTGTTGTTGTGCGTCTTGTGCTGTGATAATGCTGTTCTGTGATGTCCTGTGCTGTGATAGTGCTGTGGTTGTGCTGTCTCGTGCTGTCTTGTGATGTCTTGTGATGTCTTGTGATAGTGCTGTGATTATGATGTGGTGGTGCTGTCTCGTGCTATCATATGCTGTGGTGGCTCTGTGGTAGTGCTGTGGTTATGTTTGGTCATGCTGTTATCGCCGAGTACTGAAAAGGATAAATAGACAGAAGAAAGAAAAAAAAAATTGAGGTGTCCTTTATACGTCAGAGAGAGAGAGAGAGAGAGAGAGAGAGAGAGAGAGAGAGAGAGAGAGAGAGAGAGAGAATGTAAGAGTTGCAGAAATTGTACCGTTAATGATTTTGAGTTTGTGGAGTATGAAGTGAATTTAAAGTAACATATATTTAATTGGCGGTGAGGCTTCCTGTTTACTAATGGTGTTGTTTGTCTTTGCAGCCAGTGGTGACCCTCTAACACACTGGTGAGTACTCCTGACTTTGTGCCCTTAACCCCTTCAATACTGGGACACATTTTGCCTTGAGATTTGTGTACGATTAGACCATTTTATTGACATTAGGAACGGTCTATGGAGGTCAGAAAATTAATGGCCACTTTCTTCACCATTCTAATCCCCCTACATAAGTTCTGACTCTGTATAAAACCGTCAAATAGTAAGCTGAATGAATACAGAAATGCGTCATGGTACTGAAGGGGTTAACTCTGATGAATATTGTTTCGAATTCATGACTCATCCAGAAGTAGCTACGTTGTGTAAAGCCAGAGGTAAGTAGAGAGGGAAAAGCTGGCCAAGAGCAACATAGAACCAAAGAAAGGTCTACTTACTTGCCAGTCCACCTGCAGGTCCAAGAAAGTTACCCCAAAAAAGGGTAATAAATGTCTTGAAACCTCCCTTGTAAATGAAGTCAAGTGATGTAAGAGAGAGGTTTCAAAGATATTAATCCTTTGAGCATGAGTTACTTTAAGTTCATAAGATTCTAAGGAAGGTGTTTAGTGGCACAAATTGAACTTTCTAGATGCACTTTTTAAACCGGAGTTATGAGTAATAGCTACATTTTCGAGATGTAGGGAACAAGCACTGTTTATGCAGAGCGTGGAACTTTTCATGTATAGAGCTGGGAACAAACCTTCTGGGCTGCCGGTCTGTACCCTCTTGCCTGTGCGTATCTGTGGCTTGTGATTATTTCCACCATACCATAGAGATCGACAACTGTTTTTTTTTTTATATGTTATGACCTATAGCGCCTGTAGGTATCCTTCAAGAGTCTGTATGGGAAGCGCTGTTCAACTTCCACCCGTTAGTGGCGCAGACAATTTTATTTATAGTGGTACCCATATTAAGGGCCATATCACCACCAAGCGAATCTTCTGTGTAACCATGGACCTAGAACCTGGGCATCTTGGTGACATGTAGGTAACTTTAAACCACTCGACAAATGGCAAAGTATCAAGGCGGGACGTGGTGGGATTCCAACCTACGCGTGGACGTTTGCCCAGTCCCACCACGTTCACCGCTTTATCCACTACGCCACCGCACTGTGAATATTGCAAGGTACTGTTTCTGGCATATAATTTACGTATGGAATGTAGAATTTAGTGCCTGAACCTTGTGTGTGTGTGTGTGTGTGTGTGTGTGTGTGTGTGTGTGTGTGTGTGTGTGTGTGTGTGTTGTGTGATAAACAGAGTGGATCAATGCCATTACTGTTCCATAAAGGACTGGACTGATAGATGAATTTGTGGCTTAATTAACTGACTATTTATTCATACATTCACCTATTTACTCATCCATAGTCCAGCGGTACACACACTACTATACACGTGCTTCCTGGAGGGACGTGGGTGCTCCGAAGGATACGTTGTCAGGGTGACGTGTGGTACTGGAAGTGATGCTGGCTTGAGTGTTACTTTCCAGAACACTGTGGTGCGTGTGGGTGTGTTGAGGCTCAGGTGGCTGCGTCAGTACTTGCAGCCTGCGTCACTAGCCAGCCTTGGTTAACTTACACCACAGCACGTCACACTTCACTACTACATCACATCACCACAGCCCGGACACCACACCACACCACAGCCCAAAACGCTTAACTGCCACTAACACATCACACCACAGTTCAAAACATTCCTGCACCACACCACACCACACAGCCTGAAACACTCCACTACCACACCACACCACACCACACCACACCACACCCCAAAACACTCCACTACCACACCACACCACACCACACCACACCACACCACACCCCAAAATGCTACACTACTACACCACATTTATTATTATTATTATTATTATTATTATTATTATTATTATTATTATTATTATTATTACTATTATTACTATTATATTACTATGCTGAACTGGTGCTGAACTAAATGTTTTTCGTGGTTTTGACAACATTCACTGCCTGTGCTGAATTTATTAGTGCTGAGTTGGCAGGGCTGGCTGGCATTACCGCAGCCACCACCACCACCACCACCACCACCACCACCACCACCACCACCACCACCACCACCACCACCACCACTGTCATCATCATCACCATCATCATCATCATCATCATCATCATCATCATCATCATCATACAAGGGACCTCCTACCCTACAGTGAGGAAATAAGAACACACACACACACACACACACACACACACACACACACACACACACACACACACACACACACACACAATAAGGACTCATCACCATTTAACAATACAATTCTTACACTCATTCACGCCCGCGACTTTACCTACGACCTACCGGGGGGGAGGGGATGGGCACGAGGGGAGGAAGGGAGAGAGAGGGAGGGAGGAAGGGAGGAGGAAGGAAGGCAAGGCTCATAAGACTCCCACCTGCTCCCTCCCTTCTTTCTCTCCCCTCCCTCTCTCCCCTCCCTCTCCCTCTCCCTCCCCCCTCTCCCTCCTCCCTCTCCCTCCCCCCTACTTTCATACCTCAATACATATAAACTATTGAGTCTGATTAACGTATAGAGGGCCAGGGGAGGGTAGGGAAGGGGGTGGTAGGGGATGGTAGGGGGTGGTAGGGTAGCGTTTGACATTCCTTCTGTCATAACGGTGTGGTTAGTATGGTGTGTGTGTGTGTGTGTGTGTGTGTGTGTGTGTGTGTGTGTGTGGTCTCTCTCTCTCTCTCTCTCTCTCTCTCTCTCTCTCTCTCTCTCTCTCTCTCTCTCTCTCTCTCTCTCTCAGGTGGTGTGGTCTGGTGTGGTGTTGTAATAGGTGATGTTTTTCGCTTCTTTTTTATCTTATTCTCGTGTTTATCTTTTTATTTATTGTATTAATCTGTTATTTCTCTCTGTTTCGTTTTACTGTGGTTATTTTCCTCATTTCTTCACGATAATTGTATGTATTTCTTCATCTGTTATTACTTTAAGCTGCGTTCAATTTCTTTTTATTTTTTTCTCTTTTCTTCTTTTTTTCGTCTAATGTCTGAAGTGGTTCGTTTTACCTCCCAAGATTCTGTTCAGCGGAGTGAGTCAGGATCGCTTCACTGCTTCACTGCTCTCTATGGGAAATGCTGCTGTTTCGATACGTTATTGTTGTTGTTGTTGTTGTTGTTGTTGTTGTTGTTGTTGCTACTGTTTTTTTTTTTCTCCCATGAAGCTCTCCTGTTTTGATACATTGGCTCACTTCAAAGCGTCTCATGTTGTTGTTGTTGTTATTGCTGTTGTTTTTGTTGTTGTTTTTGTTGTTGCTTTTTTTTCTCCCATGATTCATTAGTTTGGTCCTGGCGTCGTGATGTTATTGTTGTTATTATTGTTGTTGTTGTTGTTGTTGTTATTATTGAAGCGGTGCAGGTTTGACACATTACCTTAGTTCACAGTTCACGGCGTCTTGATGCTTACACTGTTGTTGTTGCTACTGCTGTTGTTGTTATTGTTTTTGTTATTGTTGCTATTTTTTTCATGAAGATTTGCTGTTTTGATACATTACCTCAGTTCACGGCGTCTTGTTGTTTCTGTTGTTGTTGTTGTTGTTGTTGTTGTTGTTATTATTGTTGTTCTTGTTGTTATTGTTGTTGCTTGTATATTTTTCCCTCAGTGTGTGAATAACGCCAGTACAATCTTGGAGTGCATCTTAATCCATCCCTGCCAAGCTTATGACTCACTTGATCCGTCATTCCTTTTTTTCACCCTCTATTTATATTCTCACAGTCTAAAGAAGGTTGGCCAAGGCTGTACAAATAAAAAAATAACTATAAAGGCCCCGCCGCTGAATTGGCTCACCGTTACAAGAAGAATGGGAAAGGTTGGACCAATTTAGTTAAGGTGTCTGTTTCTCTTATTAACCCCTGCAATACTGGGACACATTTTTATCTTGAGATTTGTGTACGATTAGACCATTTTATTGACTAGGAAGGGTCTATGGACGTCAGAAGATTAATGGCCACATTCTTCACTATTTTGATCTCCCACATAAGTTTCTGAAGCTGTATAAAATCACCAAATAGTAAGTAGAATGAATATAGAAACGCGTCATGGTACTGAAGGGGTTAAGGTGAGGTGAGGTAAGGTCATGTTAGGTTAGGTTACGTTAGGTTTACTTGAGGGGTTAGGTTAAGTTAGGTTAGTTTAAGGTTGGGGGTTTTGTTTTCTTGTTTTGTTTTGGTTTGGCTTGAGTCTGGGTTTGGTTAGAATAGGTTTAGGTTGGGTTGGGTTGGGTTAGGTTAGGTTAGGTTAGGTTAGGTTAAGTTAAGGGTGAGGTTAGGTGAGGTTAGGTGAGGTAAGGTTAGCATTGAAGTCTAGGAAGGTAACTGAGGTATATTTCCCTACACTAAACAGTAAACAGGCTGGCAGAAGCGTCCCTCAGTCAGCAGACATGGCGGCAGTGTGGAGTGAATAGGGAGTTGTGAAAGATTAGATAAACACACAGATAGGAATGACAGGTGGGCACCTCCTCGTATCTGCAACTTGAACTTTGAACACAATTGGACGCAAACACGACACCTCATGCTGAAAAGATTAAAAATAGATTCAAATTAACAAAACAACGTAGTGACTGGAAGAAGAAAAAAAAAACCAGCTGTACGGATAGATACCTAAATCAAGCTACGAGATAAGAAATTTTGCCTGGATCACCTGGAATGGATGGTTAGACAAGAACGAGTGAGGAAGGAAGATAAAAAGAAACTATTTATCCTGACTGAGGAATCATAGAAGCTGCTGATGATGATGGTGATGGAGGATGCTCAAAAAATATACCTCTCACACACACACTCCCTCTCTGGCGTGCCCCTGTGATGTGTAGTGGGCGATGGAACCTTTTGGATAATTTTCGAGTGATCATAAGCAGTGTAACATAGGAGTGCGGCTTTTGAGATAGTCTTGAGGATGATATTGTGTGTGTATGTTCAGTCTGATTTAATTTTTAGCGGGGTGTGGCGTGTGGTGGGCGGCGGCAGTGGGACAAAGCTGTGTGGCGCCGCCCTGCTGATGGAGGGGCTGTGGAGGCGAGGCGCGGGTGTGAAGCTTGCGATGCCTGGCGTGATAAGGTTGACTCAAGACTTGCCACGCTGACTTACTGCACGCTGCCTGCCTATTACACACACACACACACACACACACACACACACACACACACACACACACACACACACACACACACACACACACACACACACACACACACACACAGGGTTGGTATGCTTGCTTCGTTAATATCCTCTCTTATGCAGTTTTATGCTACCTCATGAATAGACAAATAAATAAAATAGATAGATAAAGAGAGAAAAGTCCACAAGGGTATATAGATGACACACACACACACACACACACACACACACACACACACACACACACACACACACACACACACACACACACACACACACACACACACACACACACACACACACACATAAAAAACTCCCATTCACTCCTACACACACCCACACTAACCCACAGGACTCCCACCCAGCCGCACCACTCCCACCCCGCCGCACCCAGCCATCCCAGCACACCAGCTCCCTCCCAGCACACTCTCGGTCCGTTTTTTATTAGCAATGGAGGCCTGGGGATGGCGCGGCCTACCCCAGTATTTGCTATGGAAGGGCTCTATGGGGGAAGTCAGGGGAGAATAATTTAATACGTGTGATTATAGGTACGATGCAATTACCACAAATTATCAGTGTGGAGCGGAGCCTGTGATTAGGATGGGGTGGTAATTAGAGAGAGAGAGAGAGAGAGAGAGAGAGAGAGAGAGAGTTAGTATTTGTATGGTGTTCTTTGTTTTTGTCTCTCTCTCTCTCTCTCTCTCTCTCTCTCTCTCTCTCTCTCTCTCTCTCTGTTTATTCTTTTTAGTTGTTTGTTTGTCTATTTTTTTCTCTTATTAGTCAGTTAATCTATTTCCCTATCTATCTATCTATCTATCTATCTATCTGTCTACTTATCAATCTTTCTTCCTATCTCTCTTTTCCTCCCTCTATCTATCTATCTATCTATCTATCTATCTCTCAATGTATCTATTTATCTATCCATCTCTCTATGTATCTATTTATCTATCTATCCGTAATTATTCCCGTATCTATCCATCCATCTATTAATGTTTGTATGAATTACGGGCACATGTACAAATTAACTACTACAGTCAGGGATAGATAGAACGAATGGATGGATGAGTGGATAGATAGATAAATAGATAGATGTAAAAACAAACAGACAAAAGGATGGGTGGGTGGATGGTGGAATGGATAAATGGACAGGCAGTGAGATAAATTAAGTCTTTTTTGTGTATTTCTCTCTCTCTTTCTCTTTCTCTGTCTCTAATTCTCTTTCTCATTCACTTTTCCTTTCGTTTCTCCTTCCATTGACCTTCTTCTAAGACCGTGAAATGGATGAGAAAAGGAAATAAACATACCGAATCCTCCCTCATGTCTCTCTCTCTCTCTCTCTCTCTCACATCACTCCCGCCTCGCCCTCTCCCACCCTCTCCCACCCTCAACCACCCTCACCCATCCCATCCATCACCTAACATTCCTCCACGTTCTGCTTCTCTCTAAGGCGTTTTTTACCCAACAAAGGGAGCAATGCACAGTTCCTCATTCCTTCCCCCGCTCCCTTTATATATACAAGTTTTTTTTTCTCACGTTCTCACAGGTAAATCCGGAATCCATACAGGTGTGATGTAATTTGGGCCTCCTTGTTCTTGTTTCCCCTACCTCCCCCAAAGCCAGGTAAAACTCTCCTCAACTCTCTTCCCACCCTCACTTTTCCCTCTCACTTGGCAGGGAAAGCGGCTCTCCTCGGTCATTCTTCCTACTCGTCCGTCACCCTCGCCCTTTTTTTTATGTTTCCTTCGTGACAATGCATGTGAAGCTGATTGTGTGGGGCGCGATGGATGGCTCGCTTTGGCTGGCTGGCTGGCTGGCTGGCTGGCTGGCTGGGTGGAGGGGTAGGTGGTTGATTGGATGGATAGATGGATGGGTGAGTGAGTGAGTGAGTGAGTGAGTGAGTGAGTGAGTGAGTGACTGACTGACTGACTGACTGACTGACTGACTTGCTTGCTTTTCCTTTTTTTTTTCTTCTTCTTTTTCTTGTTTTTGTTGTTCTTTTCTTCTTCTTCTTCTTCTTCTTCTTCTTCTTCTTCTTCTTCTTCTTCTTCTTCTTCTTCTTCTTCTTCTTCTTCTTCTTCTTCTTCTCCTCCTCCTCCTCCTCCTCCTCCTCCTCCTCCTCCTCCTCCTCCTCCTCCTCCTCCTCCTCCTCCTCCTCCTCCTCCTCCTCCTCCTCCTCCTCCTCCTTCTCCACCTCCTCCTCCTCCTCCTCCTCCTCCTCCTCCTTCTCTACATGACTTTTTTTTAGCCTCAGAAAACGGAGGATGTATTTCAAGTCCCGTTTTCTCTTGACCCCACAAGCCTGCACTACCGTTTTCTTTCGTCTCTCGCTCCTCCTCTGCGCTCCCAATTTTCACCGCGTAATCTGAAGGGACGGGGAGGGAGGGAGGGAGGAGGGGGCGGTGGGAGTGGGGGGCGTGGGGGAAAGATGAGATATTGCGGGTTAGGCTCATACGCGGCCTATAAAAAAGAGGATGTAACAGGTAGGCCTAAAATTGGACCCTCCGTAACGTTACTAAGCTGTGGATGTGACTCTCTCTCTCTCTCTCTCTCTCTCTCTCTCTCTCTCTCTCTCTCTCTCTCTCTCTCTCTCTCTCTCTCTCTCTCTCTCTCTCTCTCTCTCTCGGAAAAGGTCAGCTGAGTTAGGTTAGGTTAGGTAAAGAGAAAAAAAAATGGATAGGAGAAAGAAATAATTATCTCTACCTTTTCTTATCTCCCTTATTTATCACTCCCTATGCCTTACACCCCAAGGAAGGAGATAGAAAAGGAAGAAGAAAGATAAGGGGAAATAGAATGAAGACAATGCATGGAGGTAATTATTATATTTTATCATATCTTCCTCTTCTTATCTTTCACTCGGCATGCCCTGAGTACGAAGGACGGAGATAAGGAAAAGAAGTAGATAAAGAAGGAAAGAACAGAAGGGTATGAAGGAAGGAAACAACAATGAAGGAAGAAGCGAATTATTATCTTTTTTTTTTTATCATATTTGCCCCTTTACTCTTTATCTCTCTCTCGCTATGCCCTCAGTACGAAAGAGGGAGGTAAGGGAAAGAACTAAATAAAAGAAAAGAATGCGTGGAAGAGAAAAAAAATTATCTTCATTATTATCTCTTCCTCTTATCTATCACTCGCTATGCCTCACACCCTCTAGATAACGAAGGAAGGAGATAAAGAAGAAAGGAGATAGAAGAAGGAGAAATGAGGAAGAAGAATACGAGGCAAACCATTATTATTATTATTTCTTATCTCTTATCTATCACTCGCTATGCCTCACACCCTCTAGATAACGAAGGAAGGAGATAAAGAAGAAAGGAAATAGAAAGAGAAATGAGGAAAAAGGATATTATTATTATTATTTCTTATCTCTTATCTATTACTCGCTATGCCTCACACCCTCTAGATAACGAAGGGAGGAGATGAAAGAGGGAAAACAAGGGGAAAAAAGGGGAAAAATATATGGAAAAATAGGTAGAAATCAGAGGCGGTCATGTAGCAGTAGCCCCTCCCACCACCACCACCACCACCACCACCAGCAGATGTTCTTAAAAAATCCCCCTTCCTCGTGTTCTCAGAGGTTGACACGTCGGAATAAACTTCACATATATAAAAGGACCATCCCCACCCACCCTCTCCCACTCCCTCTCACCCCCACTCCCTCTCTCCCACCTCCCTCTCACCCCCTCTCACCTCTCCCACCTATACAGTCTCTTCCCAGTTCTCCTTTCTATCTCGATGTTGTGAGAGAGAGAGAGAGAGAGAGAGAGAGAGAGAGAGAGAGAGAGAGAGTTTACTTGATTTTTTCTCTTCTTTTTCTTGTTTTCTTTATTTCACTTATCCTTGACTTTCCTTCCTTCTTTCTTCCTCCTTCCCTTGTTCTCGTCTTGTTTTTGTTTCTCATTTTTACCCTTCCTTCCTTCCTTTCTCTTTCTTTCTTTTTTCTTTCTTTCTTTCTTTCTTTCTTTCTTTCTATCTTTCTTTCTATCTATCTATCTATCTATCTATCTTTCTTTTTTGCTTTCTTTCTTTCTTTCTTTCTTCTTCCTTCCTTCCTTCCTTCCTTCCTTCCTTCCTAATTCACTTCACAGTTTTATTTATTATTCCTACCTTAACTGAGAAACAGATCCCGAGAGAGAGAGAGAGAGAGAGAGAGAGAGAGAGAGAGAGAGAGAGAGAGAGCCACCAAATAAGATTGTTTATTTCTCTGTATTATCTTATGATTTACACTTGGTAGCCCTCCCCCCTCTGAATTGGTAACAGTGGTCATAATGGGTTCTAATGGGTAGGTGAGTGAATGATGAATGAGAAAGGCCGGTATCTGAAACACTCCCATGCCTTACAGCACCTTCACTATTTTTCAAAGGGCTCTAGGTGAAGTGACACGGGTTTTTAAGGATGTCTCTGTAATTCCAGTGACGCATTAACCAGTTTTCTGCATGACCAACAGGACAAATACTCTTTAGAACTCGACTAATCGTCTCTGTGGTCTTTGAAAATGGCCGTGGTGAGAGAGGGAAGCGATTCTGAATATGGGACTGGGTGTGACGGCTGGCTGGGACTGTAATTGGCTGTGTTGGAGGGCTTATTAACTAGTGTGTGTGTGTAATTCACCTCGGTCGTCTGTTGGTCACTCAGCCAGTCTTCCCCATTACGGAGCGAGCTCAGAGCTCATAGACCGATCTTCGGGTAGGACTGACACCACAACACATTCCACACACCGG
Source organism: Portunus trituberculatus (assembly GCF_017591435.1). NCBI lineage: Eukaryota > Metazoa > Arthropoda > Malacostraca > Decapoda > Portunidae > Portunus > Portunus trituberculatus. The sequence continues at coordinate 13,653,883 of NC_059281.1, forward strand.
GAAAGCGAGGCCACAACCCCTCGAGTTACATCCCGTACCTATTTACTGCTAGGTGAACAGGGCCCACACATTAAGAGGCTTGCCCATTTGCCTCGCCGCGCCGGGACTCGAACAAGGGCCTCTCGATTGTGAGTGAGTGTGTGTGTGTGTGTGTGTGTGTGTGTGTGTGTGTGTGTGTGTAATTCACTGTTTGATCTGCTGCAGTCTCTGACGAGACAGCCAGACGTTACCCTACGGAACGAGCTCAGAGCCCATTATTTCCGATCTTCGGATAGGCCTGAGACCAGGCACACACCACACACCGGGACAACAAGGTCACAACTCCTCGATTTACATCCCGTACCTACTCACTGCTAGGTGAACAGGGCTACATGTGAAAGGAGACACACCCAAATATCTCCACCCGGCCGGGGAATCGAACCCCGGTCCTCTGGCTTGTGAAGCCAGCGCTCTAACCACTGAGCTACCGGGCCGTGTGTGTGTGTGTGTGTGTGTGTGTGTGTGTGTGTGTGTGTGTGTGTGTGTGTGTGTTTAATATGTATGCTTAAAAGGGGAAATAAGAGGAAGGAGATGCAGTCGAGAGAGAGAGAGAGAGAGAGAGAGAGAGAGAGAGAGAGAGAGAGAGAGAGAACCACTAATACACACATAAAACAAACACTCCATTCAGAACAGCGCAAATTAAAGTCTGTTGTTAATTGTTTTTCTTTTCCACACTCGAAAAGAAAAAGAAAACGTTCAGATCACTCCTATAAAAGATAAATCAATACTTTTCTCTTTCATTTTTCTATCTTTCAGTTCACCAACACTCTCATCTTTCCATAATTACTAAAAAGTTCGTATTTTCTTAAATGTATCATGTCTAAACAGGAAGGAGGAGGGGTAGGAGAAGGAAGAGGAGGAGGAGAAGGAGAAGGAGGAGGAGGAGGAATGGGGAGATGAAGAGGAGAAGAAGAGAAGAGGAGGAGGATTGGGGAGAAGAAGAGAGGGAAGAGAATGTGAAGTGTGGAGGAGTAGAAGGAATAAGGAGATGAAGAGAAGGAGAAGAAGAGAAGAAGAGGAATGGGAAGATGAAGAGAAGAAGAGGAGAGAATTGGAGGAGGAGGAGGAGGAATGTGGAGAAGAAGAGGGAAAGAGGAGAATGAGAAATAGGGAGAAGAAGAGATATGGAGAAGAAGAGAGGAGAGAGATGAGGAATGAGAGAAAGGGGAGATGGTGAGAGAAAAATAAATGAGGCTAAGGAATGACAGAGAGAGAGAGAGAGAGAGAGAGAGAGAGAGAGAGAGAGAGAGAGAGAGAGGTCAAAGAGGGTTAGTGGTGAGATAAGGTGCGTGAATTTCTGTGAGGAAGAGGAAGTAAGTGGAGGAGCAGAGGTCACGTGATCTGCATACCTGTCTTGATTAGGGGATTGTGTACAGGTAAAGGAAGGGAAGGGGAGGGGAAGGAAGGGGTGGGAAGGGAAGGGGAAGGGCTGCAAGACTCCCCTCCTCCCTGCCAGTTGTCGTCATTCTTCTAGTGGTGGTGACTGTTTGTATTGTGAAGGGACAGTAGTAGTGGTGTGTGTGTGTGTGTGTGTGTGTGTGTGTGTGTGTGTGTGTGTGTGTGTGTGTGTGTGTGTGTGTTGGGGGATGGTGATGATGTGGTTGTAGTTTTGTTGTTGTTTGTTGTTATTATCATTATCATTAGTAGTAGTAGTAGTAGTAGTAGTAGTACCACTACTACTACTACTACTACTACTACTACTACTACTACTACTACTACTACTACCACCACCACCACCACCACCACCACCACCACCACCACCACCACCACCACCACCACCACCACCACCACCACCACCACTACTACTACTACTACTACTACTACTACTACTACTACTACTACCACCACCACCACCACCACCACCACCACCACCACCACCACCACCACCACCACCACCACCACCACCGCCCAAACACACATATGTAACTACGTATGTCGGTTCCAGTTAATGTGATGGTAATTTGAAAGACATTTGTCATGCGGTATTGATTAATGAGTCACACACACACACACACACACACACACACACACACACACACACACACACACACACACACACACACACACACACACACACACACACACACGTTCTTATAGTCACGTACGCTTGTTTAGAATACTTATACTCTTAATATTAGCCTCACCACCACCACCACCACCACCACCACCACCACCACCACCAGATTAACATTCCTCAGCCTGCCACCTGCACCCACGCCCTCCTCCTTCCCATCCCACGTAAAAAAATATAAAGGGCGCAGGTGAGGAGGAGGAGGAGGCAGCGGTAGGGCGAGACGAGGGAAAAGGAAAATGGACAGAGGGGGAGAAGGAAGAGAAGGGGAGGAGGAGGAGGAGGAGGAGGAGGAGGAGGAGGAGGAGGAGGAGGAGGAGGAGGAGGAGGAGTAAGGGAAATAAAAAGAGAGGCATAATGGAAGGTTAAGCGATATAACCATTCCACGTTTTCTGTGGAGGGAAGAAAACGAGGGGGGGGCTGCATTATATACATCTTTCCTCTTTTTATGGCGTGTGAATTTGCTACCTTGCCTTACCGCGGGAGAGAGAGAGAGAGAGAGAGAGAGAGAGAGAGAGAGAGAGGAACGCATTTCACACATTTTTATTTTCTTTCTTCTCTTCTTTCTTGTTTTTATCAATTTTTTTCTTTATTTCACTTATATTTTCTTTTATTTTCTCTTTCTCTTCTCTTCTAATTTTTCTTTTCATCTGTTTTTGTCTCATTTATTTTTTCATCTCTCTCTCTCTCTCTCTCTCTCTCTCTCTGGTAAGTGTTCTGGTGATGACTTTCTCTCTGTTTCTGCAATGTGTGGTGGTGATGAGTGGCGTTGTCATCACCTTCTCTCTCTCCTCGTGTTCTCATTGGTCACCCCCCCTGTGCTACAAATACATCTGCCAGTGTCGCTGTGTCAATCAACACCTTTTAGAGAGAATTAAATTTTTCTTCTTTCATGAGGATTGTTTTCAAAGGCCACAAAAATATTTCTCTTATTTTATCTTTTTTTTCTTTCGTTTTCCATTTTCTTCCTTTTTTTCGGTGGCGCCTTTTTATTTAATTTTTTTTCCAGTGTGGCCTTTTTTATTTCATTTATTATTTCCGGCGGCGCCTTTTTATTTCATTTATTTTTCCTTGGTAACTTATTTTTTTTTCCTGCGTGTCCGTTTGAGTCGCCTTGAGAGGTGCTGTTAATGGCCGCCTCTCCTTTCTTTGATTCGTTCCGTGGCTGTCAATGTCCCTCCCTCTCCCTCTCTCTCCCACCCTCCCACCAACCTCCCACTCCCTCTCTCCCTCCTAGGCCTTTAAAAAGTGACAGCCTTTCCTTAAATTGGAGCGTCCTTAGTCAGCTGTCATGTTTCCTCTCCGATGTCATGTCACTACAGATTCCCCTCCCACTCCTCCTCACTCCCTCACTCTCTCACTCCCTCACTCTCTCACTCCCTCACTCCCTCACATTCACCAATTCACCT
>NC_059281.1:13662401-13664901 GCF_017591435.1 Portunus trituberculatus
GCCTCATCTCCACCACTGATATTTCCACTTCACTCCCCATCTCTCCCCTCCATCTCCACCACCACCACCACCACCACCACGCCCAAGCACTCTCACCCGCCCCTACCTCCCCCATCAGGCCCCACAATCCTCGCTGGAATGCCCTCACCCCCCACCCTCCCTCACCTCTCCCTTCTCCCCTCTTTCCCCATCTACCTGGCTGGTCTGTTTTTTAAGGGAAATTCTGTGTAAATAATCGGGAAGAAGAATGGCGGTCCCCTTGAGAGAGAGAGAGAGAGAGAGAGAGAGAGAGAGAGAGAGAGAGAGAGAGAGATTTTGTATTTCATTTCTATTTTTTTTTGTTAGTCTCGTTTTCTTCTTGATTTTAAAAGGCAAACTCATATATAATAAATTAATACAGCTGGTTATGAGTGTAGCCATGTATGCTTGCAGTTTCCCTATGTTTGCGTGTAATATAAGAAATGTATATATAGGCCTATGGAACTCCTGCACTTTCCTGATGTTTACGTGTGTGCAGGCCGTATAAATTCTTGTAGTCTTGTAGGTAATTAATTCTTGTTTTTAATGCATCATATACAGACTGCCACGTGAAGGCCTGTCTTAATCTAGCTTCCATTATTTTGTTCTTGTGTTCTGTGCTTAATGTAGGCCTAATAATTTTTTGTAGTCTAGGTAATGAATTCTTGTTGTTGTTAATGTATCATAATAGAGACTGCCACGTTTAGGCCTACCTCACTCTAGCTTTTATTATATTGTTCTCGTGTTTTTATATAGTTTAGTCTTTGCTGTGCTTAGTGTAGGCCTCATAAATTCTTGTAGGTAATGAATTCTTGTTTTTAATGTATCATATAGAGACTGCAACGTGTAGCCTGACTCATTACATTGTTCTCGTGGTCAAATCTCCAGTCTGTGCTGTGTTTACTGGGGCATCAAAGCGTTGTGTTATCAGCGTTATCAGTCATTGGGTTAAGCGATTATTTTGAAACATTTGAAGCATTTACATTTTATTATGCCTACTCGTATGTCCTACATTTTAAAGAAGTGTTAATACAAGATTTGAGAGTAATAGTGAGGGAAAGAGGATGACGAGCCGTGTGTGTGTGTGTGTGTGTGTGTGTGTGTGTGTGTGTGTGTGTGTGTGTGTGTGTGCCGGGGTTGGCCTGGCCTCCTCTGCTCTGCGTTGTGTTGCCAAACCTGATCTTGCCTGATTAAATGCACTGATCTGCGCCTGAAAGCTTTATTTTTTTCTTTTTCTTTTCCTTTTTTTTTTTTTATCTCTCTCGTCATTACCATTACTTAAAGAGAAGCAAGTTAGGTTTACTCGTCAGATTGTGATCATTAGATTTGTTAGTTATGTAAATACACACACACACACACACACACACACACACACACACACACACACACACACACACACACACACACACACACTCCATGTGTGTGTGTGTGTGTGTGTGTGTGTGTGTGTGTGTGTGTGTGTGTGTGCTGCATCTATCATGACTGGTCGGGCGGGTTAGTTACGAGTTTGAGGTGCTCTTGTATATTAAACTTTTGACGTAAAGCTGATGTGTGTGGCTATTACCTGTTGGCTTCCTGCTGGCGTACATCAAGAGAGAGAGAGAGAGAGAGAGAGAGAGAGAGAGAGAGAGAGAGAGAGAGAGACTTGCTTACCTGTGTGTTTCTTATTAGTGTTTGTTTTCTTTCCAGGTGAGTTACTTGTGTCTCTGCTGGTGAGATAAGGTGAGTGAAGCTGTGACTGTTCTCTCTCTCTCTCTCTCTCTCTCTCTCATTTAAACAAACTTAATACAAAGGAACATGTACCCAAAGGCGCACTGTCGTGTGCTACCTATTCTAAGGGACTCTCTCTCTCTCTCTCTCTCTCTCTCTCTCTCTCTCTCTCTCTCTCTCTCTCTCTCTCTCTCTCTCTCTCTCTCTCTCTCTCTCTCTCTCTCTCTCTCTCTCTCTCTCTCTCTCTCTCTCTCTCTCTCTCTCTCTCTCTCTCTCTCTCTCTCTCTTGTTCGAATAGGAGGAGGAGAAAAGAGAGAAGAAAAAAAATGAAAGTATTCACATGAGTAATCAACTTGAGAGAGAGAGAGAGAGAGAGAGAGAGAGAGAGAGAGAGAGAGAGAGAGAGAATCGGACAACTATAAACTGTCACCCCCCTCCCTTCCCATCCCCCTCACCACGAGACTCAGATGATGGATGGAATAAGAATCTCTCTCTCTCTCTCTCTCTCTCTCTCTCTCTCTCTCTCTCTCTCTCTCTCTCTCTCTCTCTCTCTCACCCCTCCGTATGTAAATTAGTCAGGTGCAAGTTCCTTTTCTTCCTCCCTCTTTCTCCTCCTCTTCCTCCTCTTCCTCCTCTCCTCCTCCTCTCCTCCTCCTCCTCTCCTTTTCTGAATGGGGGGGGATGAAACATATGGGAGCGTTACCCAAGTGTAGGGAAGTGTATGGGGGGTGGGAGGATGGGTAAACTGAAGGGGTGTATGTATGTATGTATG
>NC_059281.1:13672401-13679901 GCF_017591435.1 Portunus trituberculatus
TCCTCCTCCTCCTCCTCCTCCTCCTCCTCCTCCTCCTCCTCCTCCTCCTCCTCCTCCTCCTCCTCCTCCTCCTCGTCTTAGCCTAATTTTTTTCATATGCATTTCTTCACCATGTTCTTTCCCTCTTCTTCTTCTTCTTCTTCTTCTTTGTCTTGTTCTTCTTGTTCTTCTTGTTCTTATTCTTGTTCTCCTTCTCCTTCTCCTTCTCCTTATCCTTCTCCTCCTTCTCCTTCTCCTTCTCCTTCTCCTTCTCCTTGTCCTCCTCCTCCTCCTCCTCCTCCTCCTCCTCCTCCTCCTCCTCCTCCTCCTCCTCCTCTTTTTACCATCCTTACCCTTCTCCCTACTCCATACTTCAACGTCTTGCTCCTTGCCTCCCTCTTCCTTCCCTCCCTCCTCCCTCCCTCATCCTTATCTACCTCTCCGTTCTCCTTCCTCTTCTTCCTTTTCTTATTTTCCTTTCTACTCACTTCTTCCTTTCCTCCCTCCTTCTTTACTCCTTTTCTTCCTCTTCCGCTTTTCTTGTTGTTCATAAACTGAGAGAGAGAGAGAGAGAGAGAGAGAGAGAGAGAGAGAGAGATGAGTGTGTTTTCGTGGAGACTTAAATGATACTCAAGTGGTTATCTCTCTCTCTCTCTCTCTCTCTCTCTCTCTCTCTCTCTCTCTCTCTCTCTCTTTCTCTTTCTCTGTGCGTGGGTTGCCTCCTCGCCCCTCCATCTATGTCCCCCTCACTTCCCCTCCCATTCATCTCCCTCTAGACCCCTTCCCCCCCTCTCTCTATCACTCTCTCTCTCTCTCCTTCCCTCCCTCCTCTCTCTCCACCGGCCCTTCCTCTCCTATCTGCCACGTTCATCCTATCAATTTGAACTCTACATTCTTACCTATGCTCCTTCATTGTCCTGTTGCTCCCTCTCTCCTTCTCTGCCTCTCCTTCCTCTCAGTGTGTGTGTGTGTGTGTGTGTGTGTGTGTGTGTGTGTGTGTGTGTGTGTGTTTCTTCTTTCTCTCTTTTTCTTTTTGTCTGTCTCTCTCTGTTTTCTCTTTTTTCTTTCTTTCTTTCTTTCTTTCTTTCTTTCTTTCTTTCTTTCTCCTTTCTTTCTTTCTCTCTCTCTCTCTCTCTCTCTCTCTCTCTCTCTCTCTCTCTCTCTCTCTCTCTCTCTCTCTCTCTCTCTCTCTCTAATCGATTTTTACTACATATTGGTTAACTTAAGTGTAACAGAGAGAGAGAGAGAGAGAGAGAGAGAGAGAGAGAGAGAGAGAGGTTAATGAACACAACACGGTGGTCTCTCTTCATCGGCACATGAATAAAAACCATCAAAAGAAGTTGTAAAATTGAATACATCTCTCTCTCTCTCTCTCTCTCTCTCTCTCTCTCTCTCTCTCTCTCTCTCTCTCTCTCTCTCTCTCAAGGAAAACTTTTATGGTTCCAAGTAAGAATTTATATGAAAGGTTTAGAGATGCGTAAAATTATTCCTTCCTTTTTTTTTTTTTTTTGTCTTATTTGTTTATTTACCCGTTTTCTTTTTGTTGTGTTACGTGGAATTGTGTCAACGAGAGAGAGAGAGAGAGAGAGAGAGAGAGAGAGAGAGAGAGAGAGAGAGAGAGAGAGAGAACAATCAGCTTTGCCATTCGCGTGTTGTTTAATGGTTATAATAAAATTCTCTCTCTCTCTCTCTCTCTCTCTCTCTCTCTCTCTCTCTCTCTCTCTATTACACTAAAGTTAACCAATATGATATAAAGTAAAAATTGATCACTTGAGAGAGAGAGAGAGAGAGAGAGAGAGAGAATAAGAAAAAGCAGTCGTTTACAGCATCAGTGTGTGTGTGTGTGTGTGTGTGTGTGTGTGTGTGTGTGTGTTGGCTAGTAGTTGAAGAGCAGCAGGGGATAAGAGAGCAGGTTAGCAGGGTAGCAGGGGAGGAGTGGTGGATAGGTGGCAGGGTGGCAGGGTTAAGGGAGCAGGATAAGATGGTAGCAGGGTAGCAGGGGAGGAGTGGTGGGTAGGTGGCAAGGTGGCAGGGTGGCAGGGTGAGCGGTAGAGAACCACTAATTTAGGAGCAGGATGGGCAGGTGTGTTAATGGCAAGGGTTTGGGAGGGTTGGTGGGAGGGGAACAGGTGTGTGAGTTAGACTGATAGAGGTATGGTTAGGTGAGGCCCTCGGTAACAGGTGTGGGGGTGCTAGTTCATATGTGGGGTTAGTAGAAGCAGGTGTGGTAATATTATTTTTATGTAAGAAGGGAAATTGGTCATGGGTAACGAAAATAATGATAAAAGGTTCCACTGAGGTGCCAGTCCCTAAACTAGTGGGAAAGGAATGAGACACCTTGGCTAGTTTAGATGTGTTTCCCCTCCCCCTTTTTTTTATTAATTAACCCCTTCAGTTCTATGACGCGTTTTTGTATTCATTCTGGTAACTATTTGGTGATTTTATAGAGGGTTACAGTTTATTGTATTATATGTGAATAGCTTACCATTATCACTGTACCTCCTATGAACCTCCATAGAGCCTTCCTAATGTCAATAAAATGGTCTAATCATACCCAAAACCCAAGGTAAAAATACTTTCCAATACTGAAGGGTTGATAGGAGGTACAATGATAATGGTAATCAATGCTCATATGATACAATAAACTGGAACCCTGCATTGACTTCCACCACATGTGACACAAAAAGTAATATTCTTTTTACACTACCATCAATAAAACTTTAAAAAATGTACCAAATAAGAATAATTTTCAACCTCTTCAGTACTGGGACTCATTTTAACGTATTCAGAAACGTCTTCCCCACTCACTATGACAGTTTTCCAAGGCCACAGAGACAAATAGCCTGGTTAACAAGACAGTTTCTCCTTTTAATAAACTAGAAATCTTGCAAATCTATCACCAGAATCATAAAAGTATTCTTGAAAATCCGACTACCTTCAACTGGAGCCTTTGGAAAGCAGTGATGGTGAGAGAGCAAAGCGTTTCAGAATACAGGGCTTCGTGTAATTAGACGATTTTATTTACACTAACAAAATTCTATGGAGGTCAGAAAATTAACGGCCTAGAATCTTCACTGCTTTAATCCCCACATGCGTTTCTGCAGTTGTATAAAATCACTAAACAATAACGAGAGTAAATATGAAGACGTGATGTGGTACTGAAGACGTTAACCCCTTCAATACTGGGACACATTTTTACCTTCAGAGTTATGTACGATTAGACCATTTTATTGACATTAGGAAGGGTCTGTAGAGGTCAGAAGATTAATGGCGTAGAGTCTTCACTATTTTAATCCCCACATACGTTTCTGAAGCTGTATAAACTCACTCAACAATAACGAGAGTAAATATGAAGACGTGGTAATTTACTGAAGGCATTAAACCCATCTTGTACATTTAGGAAGTCTGTATATGATGATAACTTATACATACAATGACATTTAGACTCGTGTTTCACCTCCACTATTTCAGAAAGCTTTATTTAAATATACACAAGTTTTTACGGTGTCTTTACGGATCTAGAGGCAGAGTGACAAGAATTTTACATCATCAATAGGAGAAACACTCTTGAAAACCCACGCTGGTAATCTCTGTGACCTTGAAACAGTCGTGGTGAGGAAGCAAAGCGCTCCTGAATACGAACCTTAGTGATTTCCTGACACTACCAACTGAGGAGCGTCGAGTCAAGCATGTATATCGAGCACACGTGATACAAATATTCTCTTTTTATGTTTTCTCTTTCCTTACATTCCTCCTGGGTAGAATGCGACAGGTGTGATGGGAGGGCAGGTGTGATGGGTGTGGATGGGGGAGATGGGAAGGGTATTACTGAGTGGGAGAGAGTGAGAGAGTGAGAGAGAAAGAGCCGCGGGGGTGGGAAAGATGTACAGGTGACGGCGGCTGCGGGGGAGGAGAGAAGGAGAGAGGGAGAGGGAAGGGAGAGAGAGTGGGGAGGGGTAGTAGAGGATAAAGGAAAATGACCTGTCCCGTCTCTCTCCCTTTTTTAATGTGAAGAGAGAGAGAGAGAGAGAGAGAGAGAGAGAGAGAGAGAGAGAGAGAGAGAGAGAGAGAGAGGAGGGTTAAAGGGAAGTAACGGGCGGATGGTTAAGGGTGTAGAGGCATGTGAGAGAGAGAGAGAGAGAGAGAGAGAGAGAGAGAGAGAGAGAGAGAGAGAGAGAGAGAACAATAATAGTAACAAATCACATAAAAAGAAAAATAGAAGAAAGAAAAGAAAAATACAACTGAAATGAGAAGAAAAGAGGAAGAGAAGGAAAGGAGAAGAGAACAAGAGAAGAAGAAGGAGGAGGAGGAAGAGGAGGAGGAGGAGGAGAAGGAGGAGGAGGAGGAGGAGGAGGAAGGGTAGGTGAGGCAGGTAAGACAAGAGAAGGACGAGGGGGAGGGAGTTTTAATTGAAGCTGTCAAAAGATTCATTAATATATCGAAGGAGATGAAGCAGAACTATGTAATGAGAGAGGCAGGTGATGGGGAAGAAGAGGAAGAGGAGGAAGAGAAGAAGGAGAAAGAGGAGGAGGAGGAGGAAGAGGAAGATGAAGGAAAAGTAAATGATAGGAAGAATGGAAATATAATAGCAAGAAGGAAGGTCTGATGTAAGAGAGAGAGAGAGAGAGAGAGAGAGAGAGAGAGAGAGAGAGAGAGAGAGAGAGCATATTAACAAACTTACATTATTATTTCTTGCCTCTCTTAGCATCTTCTTCCTTATCTATCTTCTTCTATTTTCTTTGTCTTCCTTATCTATCTTCTTCTATCTTCTTTGCCTTCTTTGTTATCTATCTTTTTCTTTTTCGCCTTCTTCCTTATCTATCCTGTGTCTATTTTCTTCGCAGTGTCAATAAAATGGTCTAATCGTACACAAATCCTAAGGTAAAAATGTGTCTCAGTATTGAAGGGGTGAAGCAGTTTCGTTCACTCAATTAACTATATATTAATTCATCTATCTATCCATGTATGTATGTATGTATGTATGTATGTATGTATGTATTTATTTATTTATTCATTTATTTATCGATTTAGCTATTAAGAAGTTTCGTTTTCTCAGTTAAAAAAAATTAATGTATATGTATATCCATTTATTTATTTATTTTATTTAGTTAGGTAGTTTAGTTAGTCCACCACCACCACCACCACCACCACCACCACCACCACCACCACCACCACCACCACCACCAAACCAGCTCCAGGAATCAGGTTTCATCTCCTCACGTATTCTGAAACAAGAAGGATGGGCGGCTTCTGATCTCTGCCCTGTCCCATGTAACCTTCCCCAGCTGCCCTAAGGTTGTGTCTCCCTATGTGTATTTCAGGCTTGTCCTCCTTCCCTCCATACTTGTACCTCCCTCTTGCCTCCCTCCTCCCAGGTGTTAATCCTTGTATCACTTGGAGAGAGAGAGAGAGAGAGAGAGAGAGAGAGAGAGAGAGAGAGAGAGAGAGAGAGATTAAGATTGTAGCTTCTTAAAACTTGTTCAAGATTTAATGTGTGTGTGTGTGTGTGTGTGTGTGAGAGAGAGAGAGAGAGAGAGAGAGAGAGAGAGAGAGAGAGAGAGAGTGTGTGTGTGTGTGTGTGTGTGTGTGTGTGTGTGTGTGTGTGTGTGTGTGTGTGTGTGTTTGGACAAATACATCTACTGTACCGGAACATATTCTCTCTCTCTCTCTCTCTCTCTCTCTCTCTCTCTCTCTCTCTCTCTCTCTCTCTCTCTCTCTCTTTAATGCCATTTCAGAAAGTTACATTGATGTAGTTTGTGTGTTACTTGTTTTTCCCTCACGTTCAAGGTCACTGCTAGGAAAGAGAGAGAGAGAGAGAGAGAGAGAGAGAGAGAGAAAAGAAGGAAGGGAAAAATAAAGATAGAGACAAACGGGAGAGGAAGGAATGAAGACTAGGGAAAGGAACACAGGATATATAGGGGAGGATGTAGAGAGGGGAGGGAGAGGAGGGAGAGGAGGGAGAGGAGGAGAGGGGGTGGAGGGAATGGGATGGGGGGTCAGTGGGAGTTGCAACAGAAATTCCTAGAAAGGCAAGAATCAGGAGGCGTCTGTGTGTCTGGAAACGTGGGTGTTGGCGGAGTGTCAGGAGGAGGAGGAGGAGGAGGAGGAGGAGGAGAGAGGAGGAGGAGGAGGAAGAGGAAGAGGAAGAGGAGGATAAAAAGGCTGATTCCACAAAGCAACAACCATAGAAACTTTAAGAAAAAATGAACTAACTGAAGACACATGATAAATATAACTCTCTCTCTCTCTCTCTCTCTCTCTCTCTCTCTCTCTCTCTCTCTCTCTCTCTCTCTCTCTCTCAGGAAAAATACTTATTAATAGCGGCGGAACAGGAAGAGGGTAATGGTGCCAGGAATTCTGTGTTAGGGAGGCTGGCAAGGAAGAGGGAAGAGGGGAGGGGCAGGGGAAGAGAGGGGAAGGATGGGTGGGGGGGTGAGTGGGAAGGGGAAGTGCCGGCCATCTATCGAGAGTGTACTGCAGGAAGTGCCTCTGTGTCCCTGGAACTGTGTGTGTGTGTGTGTGTGTGTGTGTGTGTGTGTGTGTGTGTGTGTGTTAGAGAGAGAGAGAGAGAGAGAGAGAGAGAGAGAGAGAGAGAGAATTTGTAAGTGTTCATTAAGTTTGTTTTTTTCCTTAAATAGTAGTAGTAGTAGCAGCACCAGTAGTAGTAGTAGTAGTAGTAGTAGTAGTAGTAGTAGTAGTATAGTAGTCTTTGTTGTGGTGTTAGTAGCAGCAGTAGCAATAGTAGTAGTAGTAGTGGTATAAATAGTAGTAGTAGTTGTAGTAGTAGTAGTAGTAGTAGTAGTAGTAGTAGTGTAGTATAGGTAGTATAGTAGTAGTAGTAGTAGCAGTAGTAGTAGTAGTAGTAGTAGTAGTAGTAGCAGTAGCAGTAGCAATAGTAGCAGCAGCAGTAGTGGCGGTGGTCAGTTTTGGTTAGGCAGGAGAGAGTAGAGGTCAGTTGGAGAGGGCGAAGGGGTGGGGGGAGAAGGATAAAGAGAGAGAGAGAGAGAGAGAGAGAGAGAGAGAGAGAGAGAGAGAGAGAGAGAGAGAGAGGTGTATAGGTTTAGCCATACATGTTAACAGGGGGTCTCTACCTCTACCTCTCTCTCTCTGTCTGTCTTTACTACCTTTCCTCCATCCCTCCCTCTCTACCAGTTATCTCCCTTCACCACCACCACCACCACCACCACCACCACCACCACCACCACTGCCTTAACCCACACCACTGAATGCCTCTCTCCTTCCCCTTATCCCCCCCCTTCATGTTTTGTGACGGAGGAGGAGGAGGAGGGAGTGGCTTCTGTGGGTGGCGGGGGTGTTGAGAGGAGGAGGAGGAGGAGGAGGAGGGATAAAAGAAGGACTAAGAGGTTACAGTTTCTCCCTTCACCACTACAGTAACACCGCCACCACCACGCCACTTAAGGGAAGAGGAGGAGGAGGAGGAGGAGGAGGAGGAGGAGGAGGAGGAGGAGGAGGAGGAGGAGGAAACCTTAAAAGAACACCGCTATTCGTTCCTCTAATATT
>NC_059281.1:13689901-13692401 GCF_017591435.1 Portunus trituberculatus
AGGTAAAGGAGAGATGAAGATGAGATAAATGAGGGAGAGGAGGAGATAAAGAGGAGGAGGAGGAGGAGGAGATAGAAGGGAAGGGGAGAGGGGAGAGTAGTGGTGAGGCTGGATGGGAAAGGTCTCGAATGCAAAAGAAGGGAATGGGTGATGGGAGGGAATGGGGAATGGGGAGGAGGAGGGGGAGGGGGAAGGTAGAAGTGTGAGGGGGTGGCAAAGAGGTGTAATTAATTAAGGTGATGGGAAGAAGAGGACGAGGAGGAGGAGGAGGAGGAGGAGGAGGAATAACAAATGGAGGGGTGGAGGAGTGTAGGAATGTTGAAGCAGCCAGGGCGTGAAGGAGGAGGAGGAAGAGGAGGAGGACGTGTGGATGTGTGGAGGTAACCAAGAAGAGAGGAGGAGGAGGAGGAAGAGGAGGAGGAGGAGAGGGCCATTCCTCTCACCGCTTGACAAATGAGAGAAGGGTGAAAAAGGGAGAGGAGGGAGAGGGAGCTTGCTGTTGTTGTTGTTGTTGTTGTTGTTGTTGTTGTTGTTGTTGTTGTTGTTGTTGTTGTTGTTGTTGTTGTTGTTGCTGCCGTTGTTGTATATTTTTTGTCTTGATTCGAAGGTTAAACAATATTTGCCACTAGTAATATTCTCTCTCTCTCTCTCTCTCTCTCTCTCTCTCTCTCTCTCTCTCTCTCTCTCTCTCTCTCTCTCTCTCTCTCTCTCGTCGTTGACACACTTACTGATTGGGTTAGGCGAGGTGAGGTGAGGTCAAGTATTGAGTTTGTGCGTAGTTGTGGTTACTGGCGCCTTTATTTGTGTAGTGAAGCTCAAGATAGACACAAGATAGACTCAAAGATAGACGCGTTTCTCCTTGCCTCGTGTCTCCCGGAAAACAAGCCCACTTCGTTTTCTTCGCTGATCTATTCAGAGCCACAAGCAGCGACAAGCTATAAATACTCTCAATACGCGGCCACACCACTCTTTCCCTTACGTCAGCAGGGAACTCTTCTTCTTAAGGCTACGGGTAAGGAAAACACACACACACACACACACACACACACACACACACACACACACACACACACACACACACACACACACACACACACACACACACACACACACACTGTACCTTTCCACTAATAATAATCTTTCATCGCGACAAAAGTACCCAAATAAGATGTAAAAAATGCTGAAAATCCCCTTTTATTCCCCTTTCTTTCGCTTTTTCCCCTCTCTTCCCCTCTTTCCCCCTCTTTTCCCTCTCTTCCCCGTCTCGAGTCTGGGAGTTGGGTGCCTCGCCGTGACAGCTAGAGGGGAGGTGAGCGACAGGACAGGTGCGCCGCTAGACAATACCTGCATGTAAATTAAGCTCAGGTAACAGGTCTTAATCACCCCGCCAGCGTGAACCTTCCCTCACACACCTGGATTTTATTTCAACTCACCTTCCTCTGTGTTTGATGAGGATTTCTTTCTTACGACCAATCTCTTACTTTCCTTTCGTCGTCACCTTCTTTTTTCTTTTTTTTCTGATTTTTTTTTTTTTTTTTCTTCGTTTTCTTCTTCTTCCTCTTCTTTCGACCAATCTCTTACTTTCCTATCGTCGTCACCCTCTTTTTTCTTTTTTTCTGATTTTTTCTTTTTCTTTCGTCTTATTGTTAATCTTTTTCTTCTTTTTCTTCGTTTTCTTCTTCTTCCTCTTCTTTCGACCAATCTCTTACTTTCCTTTCGTCGTCACCTTTTCTTTTTTTTCAGATTTTTTTCTTTCTCTTGTTGTCTCTCCCGCTTATTGTTAATCCTTTTCTTCTTTTTTTCTTTTCTTCTTCTTCTTCCTCTTCCTACTTATGCCTCCTTCTCTTATATCTTTGTCTTTGTTGACTCTTCTTTCTTCTCCTTCTTATGTTTCCTTTTCTTATTTTTTCCCCTTTCGTCTGTCTTTCTCTCTCCCTCCCTCCCTCCCTCCCTCCCTCCCCATGTCCTCACCGCCACGCCCCGACGCACAGCTTTACTACAGCCTACATCACCTCCCCCTTCCCTCCCCCATACCTGTCCCCTAGCCATTACCCACGATACCTGACACCTTTTGTAGGCACGGGAGAGAAAGAGGGAGAGAGGAGAGGGCTGGGAAGGCATAGGGAGCGAGAAAGGTAAGGAGAATGTGTGTCAGTTTAAGAGCATAGTACTGTAGTAGGTGTGGTGGTGGTGGTGGAGGTGGTGGTGGTAGTAGGGGATGTAATGAGAAAGTGAAGATTAAGGGGTTATATAAATCAGGCTTACTAGTTACACAGGTGAGACTTGCAACTAGGGCGCTGAGGTGAGGTGTACAGGTAAGCCTCAGAGGGCCACAGGTGACGTGCATTGATCACCTGTACTTGATTCACAGGTAGCCCACAGGTAACTTATAGGTGATGATTACAGGTGATTAGAGGTGACTAGATATTACAGGTACAGAGAAGGTGTGTGTGTGTGTGTGTGTGTGTGTGTGTGTGTGTGTGTGTGTGTGTGTGTGTGT
>NC_059281.1:13702401-13712401 GCF_017591435.1 Portunus trituberculatus
ACATCAGGTAAATTAAAAAAACAACACTGAACCAACTCATAACACTAACACTGGGCCAGAATCTAAAGCAGAAACCACAACATTCAACCACAAGGAACTCATAGCACACCAATCTAACGCGTCAGCATTCCCAACAAACCAGTCAAGGCTACGAGTATTAATGAAGTCACAGCGCGTTACGGGAGCAGGGCAGGTGAGTCATTGCCCATATACCTGTCCGTGCTCACCTGTCCGTTATCACCTGTCCGTTACCACCTGGGCGTCTTTCCTGCCCCGTCAGAGAGAGAAATAGAGGAGTAGGGGTAGTAACAAGAAGAAAGAGAGAGAAAGAGTAAAAAGGAAAGAAGTAAAGCAAAAGAGAGAGGAATGTGTGTATGTGTGCGTGTACGAGAGAGAGAGAGAGAGAGAGAGAGAGAGAGAGAGAGAGAGAGAGAGAGAGAGAGAGAGAGAGAGAGAGCATACTCCTGAAGGTGGTATCTGTGAGTGAGGGCACGTGGGCTGACCCATGCTGAATGTTTTACACACACACACACACACACACACACACACACACACACACACACACACACACACACACACACACACACACACACACATTGACATTTGCTTACCTGGCGTGGCTGTGTGGCGTGGGCCTTGAGAAATGCTTTGACTTCTAATTCATGTGGTGTGCTGGTGTGGGCAGTCGACACACACACACACACACACACACACACACACACACACACACACACACACACACAGAAAGAGAGAGAGAGAGAGTTGAGAGGAGGTATCTGAGGGCGTATTCCGTGGGACGTACTGGGATGAGGGGAAGGGAAGAAAGGGAGGGGAGGAAAGTGGGGGGAAAAGCAGGCAAGAGGAGGGGAAATATAAGGGGGGAGTTGGGGAGTTGCTTTGCTTAGTGAGTTGGGGGGATACGGATGAGGAGGAGGATGTGTGGGGGAGACGAGGGTGAAGCGGATGTTTGGAGGGGAGAGGAGGGAGGAGAGGGAGGGAAGAAGGAGGAGGATGACTGAAATAACTGTGGGAGGGGAGAGGAGAATGAGGAAAGGAGAGGGAAGAGGATGTAAAGAAGAGACAAGAGAGAGAGAGAGAGAGAGAGAGAGAGAGAGAGAGAGAGAGAGAGAGAGAACAGGTAAGAATGACTTTATATATATATGAAGGGATATTATTACACACACACACACACACACACACACACACACACACACACACACACACACACACACACACACACACACACACACACACACACACACACACACACACTGTATTATGCAAGTTTCCAGTTGGTGTTGCAATCTCAATCCTCGTATAAGGCAGGTGTGTATTAATGTTTGTAAAGATTTGTGTGTTAATTAATAGCCGTGTGTACCTGTGTGTTGGCCTGCGCTGCCTGCCTTACCTGTCCTCACCTGTGCATCGTGCTTTATATTGTCTTCATTGTATATGTAAAAAAAAAAAACTCTCTCTCTCTCTCTCTCTCTCTCTCTCTCTCTCTCTCTCTCTCTCTCTCTCTCTCAGTATGCAAATAACCTGGTACATTGCAAAAAAGCTAAACCTGTCTTCACCTCGAGATAATGATATTTCCAAACACATCACGCGGGGAATCAGACCATTAAGAAACAATCGCACTGGTCTGACTGGAGGTGCACGTAGATCAGTGATACCAGCAAGTATTGGAATTAATTTGAACCAGATGACGTAATAACTCCCTCTGAACATTTAATTGGACGTGCAAGGCAATAAAGCTGGTCAACTTGGAGGCGGAACATCAAAATCAAATATCCACGGAGCAGCTACGTATTAGAGGCAAAAATTGAGGAGTTTAATAGTTGGCATTATTTAATTACGGCGATAGACAGACGCGACGTGCATACTAATGGTGGAGGCGTGTGTGTAAAAAGTCGCGCGGTGTTCTCCAAAGGTGCCGTAAAACACTTGAGGGAGGTTAGCTAAATATAACACACATGACACATATTTACCACGCTGTTGGACACACACACACACACACACACACACACACACACACACACACACACACACACACACACACACACACACACACACACACAGTTTATTAAGTAGAGTGTACAGGTATATCAATCTAATATCTAAGAACAATTGTAAACTCGTTAAAAAAAATTGCCTCCCTCTTCCCCCTTCACTACTTCCCCTCCCTTCTCCCCTCTCCCATCTCCTCCCTCCCCTCTCCCCTCCCCGTCTGGACTACTTAAGGAAGGAGGCAAAAAACTGCTAACTCTCACTCATTACTTTAATTTGATCGCTGTATGTAGAAAGGGGACTGCGTGTGAAGCATTGCTAATTAACTTTCTGACCTAGGTTCATCTAAGCCAGTTTAACACACACACACACACACACACACACACACACACACACACACACACACACACACACACACACACACACACACACAAGTTGATGTAATATGTAACTCTTTACGGTTGAATGGGAATGTGAGTACACTTGACTTGAATTCATTTAAGAAGGAGGTTTCAAGACATTTATCCTTTTTTTTTTTTTTTCTACGGGGGAGAAATATGTATCTTTTTTTTTTTCTAGGGGGGTGGGGGTAATTCTCTCGGACCAGCAAGGGGACTAGCAACTTAGTGGGCTTTTTTTTTTCAATTTGTTAACGTAGGCCAATTTTCCCCTCATACATAATAATAATAATGATAGTAGTAGTGGTAGTAGTAGTAGTAGTAGTAGTAGTAGTAGTAGTAGTAGTAGTAGTAGTAGTCTTTTGGTAACTGAGTGACTGAATGAGACAAGAGGCGGAGTTTTAATGAGTCTCTTTCTATGCTTTTATTTGTACTTCTCTCAATCTTTTATTACGTATTTGTCGCTGCCCTTTGACGTGTTTACTTTGTTGTTGTTGTTGTTGGTGGTGGTGGTGGTGGTGGTGGTGTTTGTGATGGTGTATTGATTAGTGACTCCCACGCCATCACCTTCCCCATACATCCACGCCATCACCTTCCCTGTAAATGTGCTTTCCATTATATTGGTTTCCTTCACTGTACACTCTGGATCATTTTAGTGCCATTTCCCTGCAGTGACTCCAGCCTTTCTCTCCACAGGGCGTGAGGGAAGCCGCCCCTTCATCAACTTGGTGAGTAGGCAAACCATTATTATTATTATTATTATTATTATTATTATTATTATTATTATTATTATTATTATTATTATTATTTTGCCACTGTGTTATTGTTGGTGCTATTATAGTTGCGCCAATGGAAAAAGCAATCAAGCGAGTTTTCACGTGTTAATTACGTTTAATGGGACGTAATGGGGACTGTTGTGTCTGTGTTCATGCCTGTGAGGTGTGAGGCATGACGCTACTGCTACTACCACCACTGCTACTGCTACTGCTACTACCACCACTGCTACTGCGACTGCTACTGCTACTGCTACTGCTACTACTACTACTACTACTACTACTACTACTACTACTACTACTACTACTACTACTACTACTACTGTGGCGAGGCAGGGAGGCAGGAGGGTTGAGATGTAGCACCGAGTCGTGGAAGTGAAGCAGAAACAAGGCGTCAGGAAGGAATGAGGAAGCTTGGAAGTGAGTGTGTAATTAGAGTAAGAATTATTTATATGAATGAGAAGGAGGAAAATGAAGGATGGGTGGTGTGTAAATATGATGGATGAAGGAAGGGAAAAGCATGCGTGATTTAAAACTCTCTCTCTCTCTCTCTCTCTCTCTCTCTCTCTCTCTCTCTCTCTCTCTCTCTCTCTCTCTCTCTCTCTCTCTCTCTCTCTCTCTCTCTCTCTCTCTCTCTCTCTCTCTCTCTCTCTCTCTCTCTCTCTACTACAACATCACTAATCTCGTTTCCTATCTCTTTTCCCCTCTTTCCTCCCTCCTTCCCCTCTCTCCCCTCTCCCTCTCTCTCCCAGCTTCCGTAACACACACACACTCTTTCCCTTCACTTCTTCCCCTTCCTCGCATCCCTCATCTTTCACCCTCCTCTCTCCCCTTTCCCCTCTCCCCTCTCCACCTCTCCCCTCTTCACACCTGCAGGAGGAGACACAGGTGAGGAGATGGCTGTTCTTATTTACCTTCCGTTTTTTTTTTCTTATTCCTGCCTCAAGATTGTTTAGTGTTTGAAGTTCTGTTCTGCCTATTTTCCCTTTTCCCTCTTTTTTCCCCTTTTTTCCCCTCTCTCTTACTTCACTTCCTTGTTTTTTTTTTCTATTTTTTTTCTTTTTCTTCTTCGTTATTGTCTGTTTGTGTTTTTATATTCGTTTCTATTTCTTTGTTTTCTTTTTTTTCATTTTTTTACGTGTATTTGTTTATTTACCTCTATATGTACTCTCTCTCTCTCTCTCTCTCTCTCTCTCTCTCTCTCTCTCTCTCTCTCTCTCTCTCTCTCTCTCTCTCTCTCTCTCTCTCTAGTGATTGATCAGTCTTTCTTTTGTTGCATATTGGTTCATCATTCTAGGAGGAGGAGGAGGAGGAGGAGGAGGAGGAGGAGGAGGAGGAGGAGGAGGAGACTTGTTAATTAATGCATGAAGAGGTGAAGGAAGATAGCGAAGATGATATAAACAAATAATTATTGTAAGAAGAAGGAAAATTGATAAAAATAAATAAAAAAAGAAGAGGAAGAAGAAGAAGAAGAATGAATAATAATGATAACGAAAGAGGAGGAAACTTATGATAGGAAGGAAAGAAATGAGAAAAAGGAATTAGGAAAAAGAGCAAATGGAAGAAGAAAAGGAGGAAATAAAAGACAACGAAGGAAAAATTATGAGGAAACGAAACAGAAAGAATGGGAAAAGAGGAGAGAGAAAAAGGGAAGAGGAGGAGGAGGAGGAGGAAGAAGAAGAAGAGGAGGAGGTGACGACAGCAAGGAGAGCAAAAATCAATCACTCACCTGCTTTATTTACCTGTCATATCTCTTTACCTTACTCATTACCGTCAGAGAGAGAGAGAGAGAGAGAGGTGAGCAGTTCTTTTTGCTTCACCTAACTAGCTCTCACCTCTCCCTTGCTGCCAGGTGAGGGGAAGGAGGGGAGAAGGGAAGAGGGGAAGAGATTGATGGAGAAGAGATGGACGGGGAATGCAAATAAGGTGATTAGCTGATAAGGAGAGAGAGAGAGAGAGAGAGAGAGAGAGAGAGAGAGAGAGAGAGAGAGAGAGAGAGAGGGATTAAAAAGAGTTTGTGTGTGAATGAAAGGTGGTGAGGGTGGTGGTAGTGGAGGAGGAAGGGTGGAAGAGGAAGAGGAAGAAGAAGAGGAAGAAGAAGAAGAAGAAGAAGAAGAAGAAGAAGAAGAAGAAGAAGAAGAAGAAGAAGAGAAAGAACAAGAACAAGAACAAGAACAAGAAATAGTCACTACTACTACTACTACTACTACTACTACTACTACTACTACTACTACTACTACTACTACTACTACTACTACTACTACTACTACTACTACTACTGACTATTTGAAAAGTAAAAAAAAAAATAAAACAAGAAAAATAGACAGCGAGAGAGGAAAAGACTGGGCGTGTGAGGAGGAGGAGGAGGAGGAGGAGGAGGAGGAGGAGGAGGAGGAGGAGGAGGAGGAGGAGGAGGAGGAGGAGGAGGAGGAAGAGGTTTGTTATGGAGGGAGGAAACAATGAGCGAGGAATATACACAAGTTAAGAATGAAAGAAGTTGAAAGGAAGACTATGAATAATAAAAAAAAAAAAATGGAGAAGTGAAGAAGAGGAGGAGGAAAAGGAGGAGGAGGAGGAGGAAGTCGTTTTATTTTTCCTCATTTACCATTATTATTGTTCTTCCTTTTCTTCTTTCTCTTGTTTATTATCCATTTCTATCAATGCTTATCTTTCTATCTCCTTTTCACCATCATTATCATCATCATCATCATCATATATTCCCTTCACCACACCCTCACCATGCCCTCATCATTCCCTCACCATCCTTCATCACCATCACCACAACCACTATCCTCATCATCTATTCTCACCATCCCCTCACTCTCCCTTCACCATCCCTCTCTGAGTGTGGTGCCTGGAGCTCACCTGTACACCACCACCACCTTTAGCACCACTCTCACCACATCTCCGCTGCTTCCACTCGCTAATCGGGAGGTTACCTGTCCGCTACACTCTTAATTAGACAGGTGAGAGCAACAGGTACTGGAGAAAAAAGGGCTTGATTGAAGAAACAGGTTTGAAAATGTTCTCTCTTGTTCTCTCTCCACTTGTTCCTCTTGATTTACATTGTTCTTGCCTCTCTCCTCGGTGCTTTCATGTGGTGTGCGTGTGTTTGCGTGTTGAGTGGGTTGCGTGCGTAGTGTGGCTCGGTGGTGTTAAATGCGGTGTGTGGTGTGGCTCCGGTGGTGTTGAGTGCGTTGGGTTACTTGCTTTGATGTGATGTGCGTGTGTTGGTGTGTTGAGTGTGTTGGGTGTGTTGCGTGCGTGGTGTGGCTCCGGTGGTGTTGAGTGTGCTGGGTGACGTGCTTTGATGTGATGTGGGTATGTTGTGTGTTGCGTGTGTTTGAGTGTGTTGCGTGCTTTGGTGGGGCTCTGGTGGTGTTGATTGTGCTGAATTACGTGTTTTGATGTGATATGTGTTTGCGTGTGTTGCGTGTGTCTCTGGTGGTGTTGAATGCGCTGGGTTGAGCTTTTTGGTGTTCTGTGGTGTTGCTTTGTATCTTACGTTTATCTCTTTACCTGGGTCACTTCTTCTCACCTGCTTTGATTTTGGGTGGTGGTGGTGGTGGTGGTGGTGGTATTGGTGGTAGTAGTGGTGGTGATGATGGTGATATTGGTGGTGGTTTAAATCCTTCACTATTTGGTATGTCTTTCTGTCAATCGTCAGCCACTAAGTATTTTTCTCTATTGAAGTCACGTCCACATTGTTTTACTTGTTAGAAATCTTCGATATTATTTTTTACTTATTGTTAGAAATCGTCACTTTATTTATTATTATTATTATTATTTATTTATTTATTTATTTTACTTATTTTTTCTTGTGTTTATAGAGAGACCAATACTTGCTTGTCTAATTCAAAGGTACTGTGGTTGATATTGTTATTTGAAGTAGTAGTAGTAGTGGTGGTGGTGGTGGTTGTGGTTGTGGTTGTGGTTGTGGTGGTGGTGGTGGTGGTGGTGGTGGTGGTGGTGGTGGTGGTGGTGGTGGTGTATGAGGGGCCCTTAAGCATGACAACACAGGCCTCGAGCTCCCATAAATGTCACGTGTTGGCAGAAGACACCACCACCACCACCACCACCACCACCACCACCACCACCACCACAGGGCGTCCCAAACAAGTTCAATGAGGAGAGACACACCTGTGTAGAGAGAGAGAGAGAGAGAGAGAGAGAGAGAGAGAGAGAGAGAGAGAGAGAGAGAGAGAGAGAGAGAGAGAGAGAGAGAGAGAGACAGACAGACAGAGAGAGAGAGAGAGAAAGAGTGATGATGACGGGACAAACTGTACTTTCTCATCACTATTATCATCCACTCATCATTAAGCATCACAACGAAGACACAGGTGAAGCTTAGTTACCTCCACCTCCTCCTCCTCCTCTTGATGGCGTGGGTGGCAGTGAGCTTTGAACGACCTTTCTCTCCCCTCTCCCCTCTCCCGTCTCCCCGAAGTCCCCTCCTCCCTCACTACTCCTCCTCCCTACTTCACCTAACTGTCACCTGTCGATCCCTCTCTTATCTCCTTTCCTTTCCTCCTCCACTCCACTCCACTCCTCCGCTTCTCTCCCACCTTCTCTCTCCCTATATCTTCCTCCCAGCAACACTTCTCCTCCTCCTCCTCCTCCTCCTCCTCCTCCTCCTCCTCCTCCTCCTCCTCCTCCTCCTCCTCCACAAGTCACGACTAATATTAACGGCACTATAACTTACAATAGTGTCCCCTCAGACGGCACCGTGACACATTTTCTATTTTTTTTTATATTTATTTATTTTCTTTTTTGTATCTTTCCGCCCACTTCAGGGAGACAGATCAGGAAGGAGGAGGAGGAGGAGGAGGAGGAGGAGGAGGAGGAGGAGGAGGAGGAGGAGGATATTAATTTATTACCTTTTCTTTTCTTCTCTCTCTTCACTTTGTCTATGTTTATTTTTTTTCTCTCTCTTGTCTTTCTCTATTCCATTTTCTTCCTCTTCCTCTTCCTCTTCCTTCTTTCCTCTTTCCTCGTAGAATTAAAAGAAGCAATTAATATGTAAACAAATTTTCTTTTTTTTTTTTCTTTCATTTTTGTGGATGTATTTTGATCTTGTATTTTTCATCTATTTTGTATTCCTTCGTGTTTTATTTTACCAGGTGTGTTGCGTTTATCTGTCTGTCTGTCTGTCTGTCTGTCTGTCTGTCTATGCGTCCCTCTCTTTGTCACTCAATTTTCTTTTCCTTAATTCTTTCATCATCTTATTTCTTTCTTCATTCCTTCTTATTTATTCCTTCATTCCTTCATCTTATCGTCATTGTTATTATTTCACTAATCCTATTTTTCTCTTAGCTCATCCACCATTCATTCATGTTCTCTCAATTCACCCATTTACTCACCTACCCACTCTTCCATCTACCTACTTGCCTCCCTCATCTTCATCCAGGAGGAGGAGGAATACAAAGGAATACAAAGGAAAGCCAAACAGCAACAGACCTGTTGGTCCTTTCGAGGCTGTTTGGTAACTACTTCTAACTGGCTACAGATAAGAGAGACAGGACAGTACAGGAGAAGGAGGAGGAGGAGGAGGAGGAGGAGGAGGAGGAGGAAGAGGAAGAGGAAGAGGAGATGCCCGTGTAATAAATGTAGGTAAGGAAGAAAAGAAATAAAAAGGGAAAAAAAAAGAGAAAAAAAAAACTACTGAGAGAGAGAGAGAGAGAGACGGTTGGGTAGGGTGACGCAGGTTGACTGAGGCAATGAATGGGAGAACATAACTTAATCTTGGGCTGACGCAATGGGGAGTATTGGCTTGCCTTGAAGGAGAGAGAGAGAGAGGGAGGAGAGAGGGAGAGGGGTGAAGGTGAAGGAGGAGGAGGAGTTTTAATGTGCAAATGAGTCACGTTCAAGGAAGACAGTGAAGGGCAATAACGTTTCCCAGAAGGTGGCGCTGTTAATATACTCATAAATTAACTCATAACTCACAAATAAGTCAAGTAAATGAGTAGAATTCGTTATCTAGACTCATGTGAACAGACCAACTCAACTCTTTGCCTCACCAATCTGTTAACCCCTTCACTATTGAGACGCATTTTGACCTTGACTTTTGGGTATGATTAAACGATTTTATTTGCATTAGAAAGGGTCTATGGAGGTCAGAAAATTAGTGGCCAGAATCTCTACTATGCTAATCCCAACATATGTTTCTCAAGCTGTATAAAATCGCCAAATAGTAACCAGAATGAATATGGAAACGCGTCCTGGCACTGAAGAGAGTAAGTGAAGGACGAGTAAACTGCACGAGTAGCAATTGAGATGGACCACTCAAATACTGCTCTATCATCTGTTCACCTCATTAATTAAGCCCTTGAGTGCCATGACGCGTTTCCATATTCATTCTGGTTCTTATTGGGTGATTTTATACAGCTTCAGAATCTCATGTAGGGGATTAGAATAGTGAAGACTGTGGCAATTTATCTTCTGACCTCTATAGACCCTTCCTAATGTCAATAAAATGGTTTAGTGGTGCACAAATCTCAAGGTAAAAATGTGTTACAGTATTGGAGGGTGAACGGAGCTAATAGTTTACTCAAATAGATACAGATAGATTATTATTACTTAGCTAAACGAGTATTTTTTTTTTTTATAAACACTCACTAACCGTTATCAGTCAGTCACGAGTTATGTATTCTGTCTATCTATCTATCTATCTATCTATCTATCTATCTATCTTTCTATTTATCTATTTATCTATCCATCTGTCTATCTATCTATCTATCTTTCTATTTACCTATCTGTCATTCCTTCAGTTTGCCAGAGTGTGAGTGAGGCATTGAATCAGTCGGTCGATCAGTCAGTCAGTCA
>NC_059281.1:13717401-13724901 GCF_017591435.1 Portunus trituberculatus
CGTGAGTGAAAGAAAACGGAAATGTATAATTAGTCCTCCTCCTCCTCCTCCTCCTCCTCCTCCTCCTCCTCCTCCTCCTCCTCCTCCTCCTCCTCCTCCTCCTCACATTATCAGCCTAAACACTAGTCGTAAGTCAAGAGAGGCTGAGAAATAGATAAATATATAAAGTATTCAGAAGTGTGTGTGTGTGTGTGTGTGTGTGTGTGTGTGTGTGTGTGTGTGTGTGTGTGTGTGTCATAGCGTAACTCTTCGCTATTTATTCTTTTTTTTCTTTTCTCTCACTGTCTTTTTCCTCCTCCTCCTCCTCCTCCTCCTCCTCCTCCTCCTCCTCCTCCTCCTTGTCTCTTAAATCACTGAAAGAGGAAGAAGAAAAGAGAAAAAAAAAAGACCACAAGGGTAATTCTGGATTAGTTTCATTTGTCATTTATGGAGGAGGAGGAGGAGGAGGAGGAGGAGGAGGAGGAGGAGGAGGAGAGAGAGAAATAGAGAAATGATTAGATGAGGTAGAGAAAGATGAGGACGAGAGAGAGAGAGAGAGAGAGAGAGAGAGAGAGAGAGAGAGAGAGAGAGAGAGAGAGAGAGAGAGAGAGAGAGAACAAAACATGGTCAAATTAGTGAGAAAGTTCAAACAACGAATAGACAAGTAGATAAATACATCGATAACACACACACACACACACACACACACACACACACACACACACACACACACACACACACACACACACAAGAGCAGAAGAGAAGCAGAAGTGACTGTTTTCCGCGACGCAATGCTTGTTTTTGTGCTTTGCCGTGACGTCACCAGTGGCGGGACAAACAACACAGCTCGGGGCGGTGGTGTTCGTGGGCGGCGTAGCGTGGCGCGGCGCTGGCCAAGAGGGAGACACTTCAACACACAACGCAATAATCCACACGTGTTTGCCCCGCTGAGACTCCGCCACCTGCAATCAAACCTCCAAGCACATGGGTTCGAATCCTGTCCACGGTTCGAGTGTAGGTTGGGCTTCCTCACTCGGGGCAATGGTTTCCTAGCAAGTGGGCTTTGATATAGGAGGTACCCAAAAAGTATCTCCTTTAGCCCATAAATTCCCGTGAAAACCCCACATCGTATAAATAATAATAATGATAACAATAATAATAATAATAATAATAATAATAATAATAATAATAAACTACTACTCACAATAAAAGCGAGTTACTGTACCAACTGACTCTCTTCCTTCACTGTCTTCCTTGCGTCTGTATTCAAAACGCCTTCTCTTCTCACTACGACGATTTTCCAAGGGCATAATGACAAGTAACCGGGTGTTTCTAGACAGTTTCTCCTTTTAATAAACTAGAAATCTTGCGAATCCATCTCCAGAACCATAGAAATGCTCTTAAAAACACGAGGATCTTCAACTGGAGCCTTTGCAAAGTAGTGATGGCGAGAGAGCAAAGCGTTTCAGAATACTGGCTTTACTCCCTTCACTGACTCACTCCCTCCCTTCACTGTCTCACTCCCTCCCTTCACTGCTCACTCCCTCCCTCACTGTCTCACTCCCTCCCTTCACTGACTCACTCACTCCCTTCACTGACTCACTCCCTCCCTTCACTGTCTCACTCACTCCCTTCACTGACTCACACACTCCCTCACTGTCTCACTCCCTCCCTTCAACTGTCTCACTCACTCCCTTCACTGTCTCACTCCCTCCCTTCACTGACTCACTCCCTCCCTTCACTGTCTCACTCCCGTTTCACTGACTCACACATTTCACTGATATTTCACTGACTCATGTGACTGTCTCAGATTTCACTGACTCACATTTATGAACCACAGACTATTTTAGGACATTTAGACATGGAAATTGGACATTTTAGCCTTTCAGGACATTTAGACAGGAATTAGACATTTTAGGACATTTATGTTGGGAATTGGACATTTTTAGACATTCAGGCATGGGAATTGTACCATTTAGGAGATTTACGTCAGGAATTGGACATTTTAGGACATTTAGGCATGGGAATTGTAGACGTTAGGACATTTAGGTATGTAAAGACCCGAGAAGGAATAATTTTAAGTGGCCACAACACATGAGGGTGCACGGCAGGACGCTTCACTGCCGCCTGTGCACGGGAAGAAATGAGCCGTGCGCTGGACACAAAAATGCTCGTGTTGCAGTGTGGCCTTGTACTGCCGTGGTGTCCCTGTAAGCCAGCCACCTCAGTACTGGCGTGTGTGTGTGTGTGTGTGTGTGTGTGTGTGTGTGTGTGTGTGTGTGTGTGTAAATGGACTTCTTTTAATGTATTTCAAGTTTTATTATGTTTTAAGCTATTTACAAGTTACAATAAATATCCATCTCTGAAATGTGTGTGTGTGTGTGTGTGTGTGTGTGTGTGTGTGTGTGTGTGTGTGTGTGTGTGTGTGTGTGTGTGTGCGCACCTGTATCTTTACTTATTTTTCGCGGAAGTTTCAGTTCATATATAAAAAAGTTTACTTCCGTGCTTTGAGGACAAAGAAAGAACAAAAACCACTTAATTCCTTTCCCGCTCAGAGCACAATCCTCCAAGATACACACACACACACACACACACACACACACACACACACACACACACACACACACACACACACACACACACACACACACACACACACACACACACACACACACACACACACACACACACACACACACACACACACACACACACACACACACAGCGTCACCTCGTCTCCAGCACCCTGTTATAAATCTACGCCCCTTGACATCCCTCCGGCCACCCTTCATGCTGTCACCCTCCCCCACTCTCTCTCTCTCTCTCTCTCTCTCTCTCTCTCTCTCTCTCTCTCTCTCTCTCTCTCTCTCTCTCTCTCTCTGTGTTTTTTTTCGTTTTCATGTTTTTTTTTCATTTCTTTCTTTATTTCTTTCTCTCATTCTTCTCATTTTCATTGTCACTGTCGGAACATTTGATAGCAATACAAATAAGAATAGTGCATTTCCTCCTCCTCCTCCTCCTCCTCCTCCTCCTCCTCCTCCTCCTCCTCCTCCTCCTCCTCCTCCTCCTCCTCCTCCTCAGTGTCCTCCAAAGCCCTCCACTGGACAATGGTAGACAAGAATAGGCCTCAAATAGGCTGACCTACATCTGTCACCTCTTACCTCTTCCTCTCCATGCAAGTACTTCCTCCTCCTCCTCCTCCTCCTCCTCCTCCTCCTGTGAAGAAAGAGGGTAAAAAGTAATAATAAAAAGCAAAGATAGATCGGAGAAAAAAAAATAGGTCAGAGAGAGAGAGAGAGAGAGAGAGAGAGAGAGAGAGAGAGAGAGAGAGAGAGAATAATTTTGTTGGAATAAGAGTATGTTGATAAAGAAAAGAGTACAGTAGAAGAAGAAGGAGAGGAAGAGTAAGAAGATAAGAAGGAAGAGGAGGAGATGGAAGGGTAGAAGAAGAAAGAGGAGGAGGAGGAGGAAAAGGAGGAAGAACAGAAGGAGGAGGAGGAGGAAGAGGAGGATTATATACATCGGATAACGAAACTGCAACAGGTCTTATAGAAGAAGAAGAAGAGGAGGAGGAGGAGGAGGAGGAGGAGGAGGAGGAGGAGGAGAAGAAGAAGAAGAAGAAGAAGAAGAAGAAGAAGAAGAAGAAGAAGAAGAAGAAGAAGAAGAAGAAGAAGAGGAGGAGGAGGAGGAGGAGGAGGAGGAGGAGGAGGAGGAGGAGGAGGAGGAGGAGGAAAGAATAATAACCACTGATAATAAATAAATATGAAAAGTGAAACAAAAGAAAAAAAAATAGGAAGGAAAATTGTAAAAAATGAGCGAGGTAAAGGAAAGGAAGAAAAGGATGAGAAAAGTAGGAAAGAGAAGAGAAAAGGAAGAAAAGTAGCAAAGAGAGATAAGGAGAGGAGAAAGGGTGGGAGAGAGAAAGAGAAAGAGAGCGTTGAACCGAGAAGCTCTGTTGCCTAGGAGATTGTCACGTCATAGCCTATTAGCAGAGAGAGAGAGAGAGAGAGAGAGAGAGAGAGAGAGAGAGAGAGAGAGAGAGAGAGAGAGTATCGTACAGTAATGATGACTAGGTATTCTCTTATTGGTTCTACTACTACTACTACTACTACTGCTGCTGCTGCTGCTGCTGCTGCTGCTGCTGCTGCTGCTGCTGCTGCTGCTGCTGCTGCTGCTGCTGCTGCTGCTGCTACTACATCATCATCAACAACAACAACAACAACAACTAACTGCTACTGCTGCTACTGCTACTACTACTACTACTGCTGCTGCTGCTGCTGCTGCTGCTGCAACTGCTGCTGCTGCTGCTGCTGCTGCTGCTACTGCTACTGCTACTGCTACATCATCATTAACAACAACAACAACAATAACTACTACTACTACTACTACTACTACTACTACTACTCCTACATCATCATCATTAACAACATCAACAACAACAACAACAACAACAATAATAATAATAATAATAATAATAATAATAATAATAATAATAATAACTACTAGTACTACTACTACTACTACTACATTGTTGCTGTTGTTGTGTTGCTGTCCTTGTTGTTGTTGTCCTTGTTGTTCTTCTTGTTGTTCTTCTTGTTCTTGTTGTTTGCTGTTATTGTTGTTGTCATCTTCCTCCAAACTTGAGTGTAACAAATGAAAATGCACAAGTTTTTCCCTCCGGGCGAACCAACAATTACCAACAACACCAACAACATTCACTACACCACCACCACCACCACCACCACCAACAACAACAACAACAACAGATGCAACAATATTCCCAATACTATTATTACTACTACGATTACTAATAAATACACCATTAGTACTACTGGTAATGAAAATGCAATAGTAGTAATAGCAGAGGAGAGAAGAAAAGAAAAGAAAGAGAAGTAGTAGTAGTAGAAGAGAGAGAGAGAGAGAGAGAGAGAGAGAGAGAGAGAGAGAGAGAGAGAGAGAGAGAGAGAGGAAGGCTTAAAGGAGAATGAAGCGAAGGGAAACGTGAATAGGTAGAAAGGAAAAGTTGATTGAAGACGAGGTGGGGGAGATAAAAGGGGTTAGAGGAAGAGAAGGAGGAGGAGGAGGAGGAGGAGGAGGAGGAGGATGATGGGGAGGCGAAGGGTGGGGGGAAGATTTAGGGGGTTGTTCGCAATGTGTGTTTGACGTTTCCCAGACGACGGCAGGTACGTACATCCATGTAGAGAGAGAGAGAGAGAGAGAGAGAGAGAGAGAGAGGGGGAATCTTGTTTCTTACTGACCCGGAAACACGAGCAAGGAATTTGTGCCCGAGAGGTTCTGCTGTCCCTCTCTCTCTCTCTCTCTCTCTCTCTCTCTCTCTCTCTCTCTCTCTCGTGTGTGTGTGTGTGTGTGTTTCCCTCTCCCGCCTTTCGTTTCCGCGTTCCTTTCCTTCTTTAGTACTTCCTTGCTTCCTATTCCCTCTTTCCTTCTTCCTTTACTTCCTGGATTGGTGGTGGCGGCGGCGGCGGAGGTGGTGGTGGTGGTGGTGGTGGTGGTGGTATAGTGGTGGTGGTGGTGGTGGTGGTGGTGGTCGTGTTGGTTGCTATAAACAAGATCTTCCCAGCTTCACTTCTCCTCCTCCTCCTCCTCCTCCTCCTCCTCCTCCTCCTGCTAAGGGCGTAGCAATAAGGGGAGATCAGAGGCACTTGGTCACTAGGGGAGATATGGGGGGGGAGAAAAAGGCTCCTCCCCCTCCTTTCCCTCCTCCCCCTTCTCTTTTAGATATACTCCGAAGAGGGACTAGAGGAGGAGGAGGAGGAGGAGGAGGAGGAGGAGGAGGAGAGGGAAGAGGAAGTTGCGTAGATGTAAGATTTTTTAAGATGTGAGGTAAATATGAGGAGAAGGAGGAATAGAAGACTCGCAATGTAGTAGTAGTAGTAGTAGTAGTGGTAGTGGTAGTAGTAGTAGTAGTAGTGGTAGTAGTAGTAGTAGTAGTAGTAGTAGTAGTAGTAGTAGTAGTAGTAGTAGACTAGTACCATAGCTGCTTGAGAGGGTTAGACAGAGAAAAGAGGAGGAAGAGGAGGTGATGAAGGGAAGCACAAACGAACACAAAGAGAGAACAATGAGCAACAAACATTATTACTTAGACTAGTAGGAGAGAACACACAATACAAGGTAAAGCCAGCCGGGGAGAGAAAGAGATAAAAAAAAAATAATGTGTGGAGGAGGAGGAGGAGAGAAAGTGGAGCAGGGAAACATTAAATTGGAAGAAGAGGAAGAGGGGGAGGATTAAAAGTGGAAGGAGTAGGTTAATGAGGAGGAACAGGAGTACTTGGAAGAGGAAGAGGAAGATGAGGAGGAGGAGAAAGATGAAAGAAAGTGGAATTGGTAAACAAGTACAAAGGAATACAAAGGAAAGCCAAACAGCAACAGACCTGTTGGTCCTTTCGAGGCTGTTTGGTAACTACTTCTAACTGGCTACAGATAAGAGAGACAGGACAGTACAGGAGAAGGCTCCTCCCCAGCTACCACTCCCTCCAGCTTTCGCTGGCATGGAAAATAGTTTGGAAAAGTACCATGCAGTATGGAAAAACTGACATGGAATTTTCACAGGAAAGGATGAAAGGAGATTCTATTATTCAGCCTACGGTGAACTCTACATATCTATCTATAAGAAAGTTACACACAATAATTGTTATACTAATATCATGTTTAATTATTGGGACAAGAAGAGAGCTTGTTGGGGTTTATTTATCAATTTTGTTTTTGAATGATGCAATGGAAGTACTGTTTACTATTTCTGAAGGAAGCTTATTCCAAATGTTAACAATTCTATTAAAGGAAAAGTGCTTTGCCTCGTGGGTTTTAAAGCGTTTTGGTGTAATTTTAAATCCATTATTCCTTGTCGTAGTGGAATGATCAATGGTAAAATATTTATTTACATCAAGGTTGTTTTATCCCTGAAAAAAAAATTGAAAACTTCAATTAGGTCTCCTCTTATCCTGCGCTTTGTTAAGCTGAATAAATTTAATGCTTCCAGTCGTTCCTCATACGGCTTGTTTCTCAATCTTGGAATCATTTTAGTCACTCTACGTTGGATCATTTCCAGCGTAGTAGGATTGGAGTAAGAGGAGGAGGAGGAGGAAAAAGAAAAAGAGGAAGGAGTAAGGAAATGAGAAAGAATAAGGTAGAGAGATAGGAACATGAGAATTACTTGAGAGGAGGAGAAGGAGGAGTAGGAAAGAAAGTGGGTAGAGAAGCAAACAGGAGGAAGAGGAGGAGGAATATAAGAAAGAGCAAGAAATGGGGAGATGAAGAATAAAGTGGAGAGATAGGAACAGGGGGAGTACTTGGAGGAGGAGGAGGAGGAGGAGGAGGAGGAGGAGGAGGAGGAGGGAGGGAGGGAGTGATATCAGGCCAAACAGCACAGAAATAATAAGGTTTGAAGGATCCTGATTAACATGCCTGGGACGTCCTCTCTCTCTCTCTCTCTCTCTCTCTCTCTCTCTCTCTCTCTCTCTCTCTCTCTCTCTCTCTCTCTCTGTCAGATACGAGAAGAGGATT
>NC_059281.1:13729901-13732401 GCF_017591435.1 Portunus trituberculatus
AGAGAGAGAGAGAGAGAGAGAGAGAGATTACAGTCATACGTTTTATATTTTCATTCTTCTGCATAACACTTTTCCACGTATATTCTCTCTCTCTCTCTCTCTCTCTCTCTCTCTCTCTCTCTCTCTCTCTCTCTCTCTCTCTCTCTCTCTCTCTCTCTTCCCTGGAGCGGTCTCCCAAACAGCGGCATGGCAGGACGGGCAGAAATATGGAAGATCGTTAATAAAAACCTTCCCTCACTGTATCGCTGGACAATGTGAGGGAGAGAGAGAGAGAGAGAGAGAGAGAGAGAGAGAGAGAGGTCCCGTGGGGGTGTTGGGGGAGGGGCGTGGAGTGAGGGTGTACGCCGTGGGTGGAGCTCTTCTCTGCCCACCTACATACCCCGCATGCCACGAGACACGCGTTTCCCGGGGCGCCCCACACCTCCACCTGATCAAACTCCTCCACCTGGGGCCGAAGGATGAAAGCGCGGGTGGTTGGCAAGGCGTGTGGAGTGGGAAGTGGAGGAGGAGGCGGTGGATAGGGCAGTGGGTGGGACTTCGCCGGGTGTGTGCGTGTGTGTGTGGAGGTGGCGGTGGCGGAGTGGGTGGAGTCGGCGTCCGGGGGTCGTGGGGGGGCGGGGCAGGAGGACGGCCGCTGGTTGGCTGGGCCGGGCGGGTCTGGGTGTCGGTGGCCAACGTTGCGAGGGTCGGGCAGCACCAGAGTCCCCAGTGTGTCGTGAACAGGTGGCCGCGAACAGCCGCGCTCAGCCCCTCCCTGTCCGGCGAGAGAAAGAGAGAGGAAAGGAGAGCGAGCGAGGGCGAGGAATAGATGCTGGGAAGAGGAAAGCGCCACAAGTTTGTACAGCGGCCAGCAAGGAGAGGCTTCCCGCGGGCGTCTCAGTAACACAGATCAACTCGCGCCCCGCCAAGTTATCACGAGGCGAGCACCGCCGTGGAGGCTGCACGCAAGCCCTCAGCGGGGTCCCTGTGGCGTGTGGTGGCCAGCATTGGGCGGGCGCGGCGGCGTGTGCTGTGCGTCCCTTGGTGTGTCGCGGCCCAAGGTCAGCGGTGTCGTCAGCAGCTCAAGGGGCCTGAGCGGCAGCAACGGGGAGAGCAGACAGGGAGGAAAAGGCAGGGAAAGAGTGAGTGGATGTGGCGTGTGTAGGGCGTCCCGGCGGCGGCGGCGGTGGTGGAGGTGGTGAGCGAGCGAACGTTTGGTGAGAGGCACCCGAGCCGCCATCAGTCATCGGGCGCGGCGAGGCGTGGCGGCGGGACGAGTCATCGGCAGCAGCTCTCATCACCTACTGAGCGCTGTCGTCTGCTCCCGCTCGGCGTGGCGCCCCTCTCCCTCACCTGCCCTCCCTCCACTCTCCTCCCGCGCTCCTCTCCCTCGCCTACATCGCCCCACTCTCACTCTCACCTCGTGCGCATCCTACTGACGTAAGCACTGACCGAGTGGGAGAGTCCGGAGAGAGGTGGAGAGAGAGAGAGAGAGAGAGAGAGAGAGGGACAAGAAGTCAGACATGTGTAGTAGTGACGGAGGTGTGCGGGCCCGACACATATAGCTGCCTCGCCGCCCCGTCAGAAGCAGTCCCCGCCGGGCCTCCTCCTGCTGCTGAGTGAGGCGCTCCGGCCCCGGAGAGTGTTGTGTGGCGTGTTGTGGCGCCGCCCTGGACTCTGCCGCATCCCTCAGTGTTCATGACAGGATAACTCGCCACTCTGCGGCCACACGAGACTCAGCCGCCCTCTAGTGTGCACCCAGGCCTCCCCGTGGCTCCCAACACCCGCCCTCAGTGCCCTCCGGGAGCCTGGGGCCCCGCACTGGGAGGGCTGGAGCCCCAAGGTGCCTCCCTCGCCAGGACCACGGGGTTCCTCAGCACCTTCTTCTCCCTCAACCCTCGCTTACAGCTGGCTCAGACGACGCCAGCTACCATACCTTTACCAGGGTGAGTACTCGCCCCCCGTCACCCGCGTGACGTGCCCCAGTGGTTAAGTGGTGCAGTGTGCCTAGTGGTGGTGAATCACTCCCTGGAATCCTCCTTAAGTGCATGGAAATAACGTCGCCCTCTCTTTGCCGTGCCGCGCCGCGCCTCCCGCCGGCGTGGCGGCAGTAAAGTGTGTTGTGGCCAGGCTTTGATCTCAGCTGTGCAACACTGAGGAGGTGCACCGTTGCCTGGCGAGTGTTGCGAGGTGGTGACTGTCGCGGCCACCACTGTGTTGCGGAGTTCAGTGACACACCACAGCCTGCTTCAATTGACGTGTGGAGGCTCCCGCTGTGTATGTGTGTGTGTGTGTGTGTGTGTGTGTGTGTGTGTGTGTGTGTGTGTGGCGGGTCAGG
Organism: Portunus trituberculatus; assembly: GCF_017591435.1. NCBI lineage: Eukaryota > Metazoa > Arthropoda > Malacostraca > Decapoda > Portunidae > Portunus > Portunus trituberculatus. The sequence continues at coordinate 13,732,219 of NC_059281.1, forward strand.
GTTGTGATGGGGGAACGCTGCGAGACACCCTTACCACCACCATCAGGTATGCATGCATGACGTGACGCTAATATCTTGCACAACTAGATCACACACACACACACACACACACACACACACACACACACACACACACACACACACACAAGTACTGACCTACCTCGAGTGAGAACAAAGGGCAAC
>NC_059281.1:13737401-13762401 GCF_017591435.1 Portunus trituberculatus
GTGTGTGTTAGGTAATCAGTTTTCAGTGTTACGCTTCACCTCTCGCCACACTTCACATTAATTACATCCTTCTTCTCTTCCTCCTTTTCCTCCTTCTCCTCCTCCTCTTTGATCCTTCGCTACATAACTAAACCTCCCCTGCTCCTATTCCCCTTACAGACATCACCCCAACAGATCCTCTCCCCCAGCACTGAAATAAGTAAATAAGTAACACACATCCGCCACCCGCCCACACACGCTGCAGTCTCCCTTCAAACCTGCAGCAGTTCCGTTCTCCGTATCGCGCTGGGTCCACATAGAAAATGGGCCAGTACTTGCTTAAGGCTGAGAAACGTTTGCTCCCGCCCACGTATTGTAACATTCCTACGCAAATACACCAGGATTGACACACGATGGGAGATTCTTACACCAAAAAACATGAATAGCAAGGCATGAGATATAGACACAGGTAATTTAGAGGCCAAAAGGGAGAGAAGCGTGGATTTGGAGTAAGAAATAGGTGACGTGAACCCCTTTAGTACTGGGACACATTTCTACCACAAGTTTTGGGTGTGATTCGACCATTTCATTGACATTAGGAAGGGTCCATGGAGGTCAGAAGATTAATGGCCAGGGTCTTCACTATTTCAATCCCCCACATAAGTTTCTGAAGCTGTATAAAGTCACCTAACAGTAAGCAAAATGAATATGAAGACGTGTCATGGCACTGAAGGGGTTAAGAAGATAATGGATGTCTGGAGGGTAACTGCTCTAGATGCTAACCTTACTTCATCGCAGTGGCCTCTTTTCAATCTGTTGCCGGGCGGGGAGCAATCTGGCGGAAAGAAGCGTGGGTGTGAGGAGAGAAGGAGGAAGGACGAGGAGGAGGAGGAGGGAGGGTACGTTTGCGTGGGAGGAGAAGTAAAACATGTGTATTGAAGATGAAGGTCTGTGGGCGTGGAGATGCTGTGTCCGTGTGTGTGTGTGTGTGTGTGTGGGACGCGAGTGTGACGGGGGCGTTCCCTGGATGAGTGGCTCGGCGTGTGTGGGCGGAGGTTGGCAGAGGAAGGAGGGGGAGCGAGGGGTCATGACACGCCCGTTCTCCCTCTCGCTGCGTTATTTTGAGCAGTGACTCTTGTAATTGTTATTGACACGCCTCCAGGTTTAGGATGCGGCTTTTTGTCTGTTTGTCTGTCTGTCTGTCTGTCTGTCTGTCTGTCTGTCTGTCTGTTTGTCTGGAGATTTCTTGTACTTATCCTCTCCTTCAATGATCTGGAATAGAGATTGAGAGGAAATACCCAGACACAGTTGTTACCAGATCAGATAAGACAACATGACAAGAGGATACTGTGTGTGTGTGTGTGTGTGTGTGTGTGTGTGTGTGTGTGTGTGTGTGTGTGTGTGTGTGTCTTAAATAAAAACCTTCTTTGTCGATTGCGAAATAAAGAACATTTAAACATTAATTTACAACCGATGCATAACACAAGAGGGAATTTAGTTTTCATGCCAATATTTCGCCTCTCAGGAACCGGATCATTTTATTTAGGCAAGAGAAACACGAGGCACAAAAGTTGCATGGTCACTTTTTTTCCTCCCGAGTGTAATCTGATGTGTCGCCTTTACCTCTCATTACTAATACCGCTATAACACTTGTTGCATTGTAAAACCTTCATCATCTTATTGGTTCAGAATAAAACTAGATACAAACCAACCTTCTGATTGCTACACCGCTCATTTTTGCTGGTAACTCCTTCAGTACTGTGGACGCTTTTTTACCATGAGTTTGGGTATGCTTAGACGATTTTATTGACTTTAGGAAGGGTCTATGGAGGTCAGAAGATTAATGGCCAAAGTCTTCACTATTTCAATCCCAACATAAGTATCTGAAGCAGTATAAAATCGCCAAATGGTAAGCGGAATAAATATAAATATGGTAATGAAGGCGTTAAAGGTGTTGCGCTGCGCCTGAGTGCAAATAGAAGCAGTGAAAATGGAGAAATGGATAGATGGACGAATTAGTATATTGGTAGGTAGGTAGAAAGGTAGGATAAGTTAAGGATAAGGTTAGGTTATGGATAGGTTAAGGTAATAGTTATGGTTTAAGGCAGGGTAGGGTAGGTAAGGTTAAGGTAAAGGTTAGGTTAGGTGCATAAAGAGAGATGATAGATAGAGTCCAAATTACAAGAACAGGTATAACGTAGTGTATGACTGAAGGAAGATAACCGTGCTCCTGAGGCTCGTATTCTCAATTTACACGAGTTTTTTAAGGTGTTTTACTGTTGTAGCGGCAGAGTGACAAGATTTCTACATTTTCAACTGGGGGAAACACTCATGAAGATCCCGACAGTAATCTCTATGGCCTTGGAAAATGGAGGTGGTGAGAGAACAAAGCGTTTCTGAATACGACCCTGAATCTCATACGTCATGGTCAAAGTCACAGGCAACAGTTCCACATCAGCGTAGGTATTGAGGACGCACCTCTAGACCATAAGAACACGGAGGAAGCTGCGAGAAGCCATGAGACCTACACGTGGAAATTCCTTTACTAAACATATCAATTTATTTTCATCATCCACAATCTAATCTTCCAAATCTCACTAATGAATCACTAAATTAGGAAGACTCACTGTAAGAAAGACCTGGGATGCCTTTACACAAACAACACCAGTGATAAAGCGAACTATAATCATGACAGTGGTGAATGAAAGAGGTGGAATTTATCGCACCTCTGTACAAATGAACGAAATAGAAATAGTAGCAGTAAAGAAAACAGACTTGCGGAACACCAGTGCTTCTTGTCAACCTTCGCTGTTTTTAGGCGTCATAAAATTGTCCTCCCCCCCTGAAGACTCGCGCAATAATTTTAAGGAGTCTCGCAATGTCCCTGTTAGTTACAAGCAAGAGAACAAAAGTAGATGTAGTGAAGTCACCCGCTACACACACACACACACACACACACACACACACACACACACACACACACACACACACACACACACACACACACACACACACACACACACACACACACAGACAGTACTTCTTGTTTACCTTCATTGTTTTCATTCACCGTCATAAAATTCAACCTTTTATTATGTCTAGACTAAAATGAAAACAATAAGAAAAGGTAAGATGGAATGAAGTTAACCATTATCAAATTCTACACTCAAGTTCTTGTTTACTTCTCTTATTTCTTTGATCAGCGCAGTGAAATTCGTTCCGAGATCCGCTCTGTTACGTTTATGCTCTCACTAAATTACAAGGAAGAGAACAAAGCTGAAATATAATGAAGGATAGAGACTCGGCAATTAGAATGAAGCTGAAACATTATGGAAGAAAGAAGCTCAATGAGAATGAAGCTGAAATATAATGAAAAAAAACAACAACTCAACAATTCGAATGTAGGTGAATCGAAACGAAAAGAAAAGAAACTCAATAATGAAGCTGAAACATTATGAAAAAAAAAAACTGAACAATTAGAGTGAAATATAATGAAAAAAACTGAACAATTAGAATGAAGCTGAAACAAAATGAAAGAAAAGAAACAACACTAAGAATGAAGCTGACAATAAATCAAAGAAAAAGAAAATAAACTTAGCAATTAAAATTAAGGTGAAATATAATGAAAAAAAAGGACTCGACTAGAATGAAGCCAAAACAAAATGGAGAATTAGAATTAAGTTGAAATATAATAAAAAAAAAAAAACGATTAGAATGAAGACAAAAAAAAAAAAAAAAAAAATAGAAAACAAAACAACAACAACACTTTGGGTACTGCTTTAAATTTCCACCCTCAAGATTTCAGTCACCATCATGTTACTCATCCCTGACTCACTCACTCACGCTTCTCACAGCTACAATGAAAACAAAGGAAAGATAATGAAGAATAATGAATGAACAACTCTTCCATTATAAAACATACAGTAATACTCATTGTTTACTTTGTTTACTGACACCATCATGTACTAAATCATCCCTAGACTCACACACACGCCTCTTAGAAATACAATGAAGGAAGCAAAGGGAAGATATAATGAAGAATGAAATATACAACCCAAGCATTATAAAACTCGTACTGTTACAATGAAGGAAGCAAAAGAAGATGTAATGAATGAAAAAAATTGATAAGCCAACCATTTTAAAGCTCAATATTTTACTTTTTTTTTTTTTTTTTTGCTTACAATAAAGAAAAAAAAAAAAAAGGAGATAAGACAGATAGAAAGCACCAATTGTGAACCCCTCTCCCCGCCCCCCGCAACAACACACACGCCCATTATTATTCACATTTTCTGCTTTCCCCTTCGTAAGTTATTTTTCCTCCTTTTTCTGCTTATAATAAAAATATAAAAAACGAAGATAAGAGAAAAGAAAACACCCATTCTTCTTTACATTTTCTAGTTTTCCCCCCATTCGTAATCTATTTTCCCCTTCTCCCCATCTCTCGTGATCAATTTCTCCCTCTTTTTGCATATGATGAAGAAAAACGAAGATAAGATAGGAAAAAAACACATGATCTTAAACTTTTCCTAGCTTTCCCTCCTCCTTGGTAATCAAATTTTCCCCCTTCACAGAAATCAGCTTCCCCCAGACTCACTCAAGCACGGTTCGCTAACGATGAAGAAAATTATAAGACAAAATAATAAAGATGAAAAAAAATATTGTGAACCCATACCCAACAACACACACACCCATTATTATTATTATTATTATTATTATTATTATTATTATTATTATTATTATTATTATTACATTTCCCAGCCCTCCCTCCCATTCCTCATCTATTTTTCCCCCTTCATAAAAATCAGCTTCCTCTCACACACACACACACACTCACGGTTCCAAGTGTTGCCAGGACCCCAAACTGCCTATACTCAACAGAACACACCCATTATTATTTACATTTCCCTGCCCTTCCTCCCATTCCTCATCTATTTTTTCCCCTTCATAAAATCACCTTCCTCACACACACACACACACACGCACGGTTCCAAGTGTTGCCAGGACGCCAAACTATACCTAAACTTTAGGGCGAGACGAGGCAACCCATAAAACCACACATTGTCCCGTTAATTAGCTCACCTCCCACCTGTGTGCACCTGGGACTTTACGATGACAGGTGAAGGGGTCTGGTGGTGGGGGTGGGGGGTATGTAGTTAGGTACTCTCGCTCTTCTATTAAACGAGTTACTTAATTCCTTTTTATTGCCTTTGTTGTTGTTGTTGTTGTTTTTTTGTCGTTGTTGTTTTCCTCCTCCTGTTCTTGTTCTTCTTTTTCTTCTTTTCCTTCTCCTCCTCCTCCTCCTCCTCCTTTTCCTCCTCCTCCTCCTCCTCCTCCTGTTCTTCTTCTCCTTCTCCTCCTCCTCCTCCTCCTCCTCCTCCTCCTCGTCATTTTCTCAACTACACAAATAAATAGTAATGCTAACTCTTTTTTTATTAATATTCGTTCCAGTTACACCGTTTATTTATATTTCAATCGTCTCTTTCATCTCTCTTACAAGTTATTGCCTCTTTCGTCTTGTTGTTGTTGTTGTTGTTGTTCTTCTTCTTCTTTCTCTTCTTCCTCTTCTTCCTTTTCTCCTTTATCTTCCTTACAAGTCACCTCTTTCTGACTTTCCTCTTATTTGCCTGCTACATTTATTTACCCTCCCTTATCTTCTCTTCTCGCTACTTCCATCATATCTTTCTCCTTATTTCTTGTTTATTTATCCCACCTGCATTTCTTACCTGTTTACTTCTCTTTTAAACATTCACTTATTGTTTCCTTCTTCTTCTTCTTCTTCTTCTTCTTCTTCTTCTTCTTCTTCTTCTTCTTCTTCTTCTTCTTCTTTGGACCTGTGCCGCTTGGAATCGCTTCTTAAGTCTCTCTCCTTTCACTGTCTGCAAATTTGGTTCCATAATGACCAACTCTCAAATAAAAATATTCTCATGTCGTTCACTATTCTATGATCATTGACTGTGTTTCCTATCAGTCCTAGTACTGTTCTGATCCCTCTGTCTTCCCCCCTCTTTTCTTCCCTCCTATCCTTCCCTACCTGTGATATTTGCTACCTGAGTGTCCAGAGCTTTTCTTTGCTTTCTGTACTTGTCACACTCTACTATAAGATGTTCCTCACTTCCCTTATAACCAAGAGCTCCAGTAAAGCCTTAAGATGTTGTGGTCGTTTATAAATGGCCACACGCTGCTTCTATTTACGCCTCTCTGTGTTATGATTCTTTTCACCCATTTCTGTCCCGATCGTTATCTTTCTCTTTTTTCGTCCTTTCTTGTGTTCTGTGTTTATTTCTGGTTCTTCCTTTTTAGTGTTTTTCTTTTAATTAGTGCTTAGGAAGGTGGTGGTGGGTGGTGGTGGTGGTGGTGGTGGTGGTAAGGAAGATGAAAGAGGAAATCTGCCTAATTAGAATTATTTTTGTTTGCTTCATACCTTTTATTAGCTATTATCTCTCTCTCTCTCTCTCTCTCTCTCTCTCTCTCTCTCTCTCTCTCTCTCTCTCTCATCTTTTTATTTGGTCGTTCTATTTATTCCTTCCTTCTCTCTCATTTCTTTCTTTCTCTTTTTCTCTTCTTTTCTATCATCACTCCTATATTCTTATCTCTTCCTCTCTATTTTTATTCTTTTCAGTTTTATCTTCTCTTCCTTTGATCTCTCTCTCTCTCTCTCTCTCTCTCTCTCTCTCTCTCTCTCTCTCTCTCTCTCTCTCTCTCTCTCTCTCTCTCTCTCTCTCTCTCTCTCTCTCGCTCTTGCTCTCTCGCTATTCATGGCTCAGATAAACAAGTTGTGTTGATTCTACGTTGAAAATTTCTTAGAGAGAGAGAGAGAGAGAGAGAGAGAGAGAGAGAGAGAGAGAGAGATCACATGTACACCCAAAGTCAGTGACATCATCAAGTTTCAGGTGACGCAACAGATGTCTAGAGTACTCACCTGAGCAGCGCCACACACCTCCAGCCACACCTGCCCTCGTTCATAATGCCAAGATCACACACTAAAGGGAATGGTCTTTTTGCCTCCCTTCTTTCCCCTCTCTCTCTCTTTTCCCCTCGCTCCCCCTCTCTTTCTCCTCTATGACTCTTGTTTTTGCTGGATGTCTGAGGTGCCAAGGGGAAGGAAGTGGGGAAGGGGTGAGGGAAAGGAGGTGAGGGGAGGGGATGTTAATGAGAGAGAGTACAGGTGTTGCGAGGTGTTTGGGGTTACCTGTGTGTTTTATGGCTCGGAGTACAGGTATTATGAGACAGGTAAGCTTCCTGCTCCTCCTTCTCCTCCTCCTCCTCCTCCTCCTCCTCCTCCTCCTCCTCCTCCTCCTCCTCCTCCTCCTCCTTTTGTTTTGTCTCCAGCGTGCTTATTCATGATCTTCTTCCTCTTCTTCTTCTTCTTCTTCTTCTTCTTCTTCTTCTTCTTCTTCTTCTTCTTCACTGTATCTCATTAATAGAAGTTTGTATTACCCGAAGTGTTGTTGTTATTATTGTTGTTGTTGTTGTTGTTGTGTTCATTATGGTCATCACTCACATCATCAATATTATAGTCGACTTCCTCCTCCTCCTCCTCTGCCTCCTCCTCTTCCTCCTCTCTGCTTCCGCCCACACACATCCACTCTAGGCGTCATGTGGGCGGGGGCGGCGGTCTGGGTGCGGTCTTCCACCTCCACCACCATCACCACCACCACAACCACAGAGACCTCAAGCCATACCATAGAGTAGTGACAGCTGCGGTAGAGAGAGAGAGAGAGAGAGAGAGAGAGAGAGAGAGAGAGAGAGAATATGCAGATAACCACACACACACACACACACACACACACACACACACACACACACACACACACACACACACACACACATTCCCACAAGTGTTCGTTCAGGTCCAGGTGTGAGAATCGTCCTATCAATTATGAAACATCGATTTAATAAGAATCATTCGAGTATAACAGAACAGATCATAGTGGACGAATTTCTCTCCCTCCTCCTCCTCCTCCTCCTCCTCGTCACGCCAAGCAGTCTTTTTGGGAGTGAGAGAGGAGTAAAGAGGAACGCTTCATAAATATTGACATAATTTCCTGGAGATTTCGCCGTCGTGTCATCTCAGCGCCTCTCGAAAACTCGCCTTTTTCCTCCCCCCTCCCCCCCACACACTAGGCATCTCTTCCCTGCCTCTCTGTACGTGCTTTTCTTCCTTTCTCTCCTTCCTCCATTCCTTTCCTTCGTCCATCTTCTCTCTCTCTCTCTCTCTCTCTCTCTCTCTCTCTCTCTCTCTCTCTCTCTCTCTCTCTCTCTCTCTCTCTCTCTCTCTCTCTCTCTCTCTCTCTCTCTCTTATCTCTCTCTCTCCTTCCTTTCGTATCTTATCTACCTCTTATTCTTCCTCTTTCATTTATTTCCTCATTCAATTTTCCCTTCTCTTTTTGTCTCAGTTTACCTTTCCTCTTTTCTCCTTCCTCAATTGCACTCTCTTTTCTCTAACTCCATTTGTTTTTTCCTGTGAGGAGGAAAAAGGAAGCTGTATATTTAAAAAGGAGGGGAGACTGTGTGTGTGTGTGTGGTAATGGTGTCAAGCAATGGGTGAGTGAAGGGGTAATTAAGTGCTTACCTGTGTGCTTTAGTCGACAGGTGTTTATTAGAAGTAATGGTGGACGAGGGAGGTGAAGGAAGAAAGTCCAGGTGTGTGTGTGTGTGTGTGTGTGTGTGTGTGTGTGTGTGTGTGTGTGTGTGTGTGTGGTCATGTGGGCTAGGAAAATAAACGATAGCATGATCAGAGAGAGAGAGAGAGAGAGAGAGAGAGAGAGAGAGAGAGAGAGAGAGAGAGAGACGCACCAGTCACCATCATCCTACCTGAGATAATCACCTTGGTTACCGGTAAGGGGGGGGGTGTGACAGGTAGGGTGAAGATGACCTCCCCCTCCACTTCCCTCCCTCCCCTCCTTCACCCTACCTCTCCCCTGTTTCCCCCTACCTCTCCCCTCTCACCATCTCCTCATCCCTCACTACCTCTCCCCTTCCTGTCTTATTTTTCCCCTTCCTTCTTTTCTCTTCAAGATTTTCCTTATTCTCTCTTTGGTTCTCATTTTTTTCCCTTTATGTTTCCTCCGTATCCGCGTCCTCTCCATTTTTCTCCGCTCTTCCTATCTTTATTTGGCTTTATTCATTAGTTTTCTTTCCTCTATCTCTTCCTCTCCGTTATTTCTCCAGTTCTTCTTTCTTCCTGTTCATATTTTTTTTTCTCTCCTCGCCTCTCTTCTTTAATCTTCCTCCCTCCTCTTCTTCTCCATCTCCTCATTCTCTTCTTACTTTTCTTTCCATCTCTCCTATTCTTTCTTTTTACATTTCACCTCTCTCTCTCTCTCTCTCTCTCTCTCTCTCTCTCTCTCTCTCTCTCTCTCTCTCTCTCTCTCTCTCTCTCTCTCTCTCTCTCTCTCTCTCTCTCTCTCTCATCATATTTTTATCACCGGCTCTCCCTCCTCTCCCTCCTCTCCCTTCTCTCCTCTCCCTCTCCTATCATCTCACCTGTGCTGCTGCTTCCCTCACCTGCCAATTAGTACCCGCATCCATTATCAAGCAGGTGATAATCAAGGCTAATCACCAAAGCTTTGTGTTATTATCTTTTTATACATCACACCTTGGGAAAAGAAATCTTAGATGTGTTCTTTTCTTTTTGTCTTTTTTTTTTTTTTTGTCTTTATCAATTATCTGTCCGTGTGGAGTTTCAACCCTTTAAGTTGTCTTGTGCACACGCGATCGCCCCTAGCTGGTCAAGAATTCAATTACCTTTTTAAAGCACACCTGTGATTACTGATGATAGAATATTTAGGTTGATTTTAATTATGCATTGTACTCTCTCTCTCTCTCTCTCTCTCTCTCTCTCTCTCTCTCTCTCTCTCTCTCTCTCTCTCTCTCTCTTCTCTCTGTTCTTCCTGTTCTTTCTTCCTCCTCCTCCTCCTTCTTCTCTTTCTCTTTCTCTTTCTCCTTCTCCTTCTCGTTCTTCTTCTCCCTCTCCCTCTCCCTCTCCCTCTTCTTCTCCTTTCTCTTCTCCTTCTCCTTCGTTCCTCCTCCTCCTCCGCCTCCGCCTCCGCCTCCGCCTCCGCCTCCTCCTCCTCCTCCTCCTCCTCCTCCTCCTCCTCCTCCTCCTCCTCCTCCTCCTCCAACTTTGTTATCCCTTCCACCACCTACATTGTATCTCCGTGGTCTCGTCTTTATTCTGGAGGAAACTTTGTGTGGAGCGAGAAATGTGGAGGAAAGAATTGGAGGGAGATATGGAGGAAAAAGTTTGAGGAGGTGGAGAGAAAAAAAATGTCATCCAATTTAATATAACAAATGTCACGCAATCTAACTTAACCTAACCTAACCTAATCTTAACATAACATAGCTTAACAATAAGGGAAGGAGAGAGAGAGAGAGAGAGAGAGAGAGAGAGAGAGAGAGAGAGAGAGAGAGAGAGAGAGAGAGAGAGAAGGTTAGGAGTAAGGATGGTGAGGGTGAGGGGGAGGGGGGCAGGTTTGGTGTGGTGAGGGGCTGTGACGTAAGCTGTGACGTCACTGGCAGTCTCGATCATTACTACTATGAGAGAGAGAGAGAGAGAGAGAGAGAGAGAGAGAGAGAGAGAGAGAGAGAGAGACACACACACCACACACACACACACACACACACACACACACACACACACACACACACACTTGAAACACTCTTTCTACTTTACTCTTATCATTATTAACGGATACTCTTCACCTGCTATCTCTCTCTCTCTCTCTATTTCTCTCTCTCTCTCTCTCTCTCTCTCTCTCTCTCTCTCTTTCGCGCCACACCTGGGTCCCTAAGTCACCTGTTTTGGGCATTAAGAGACAAATTGTTTTTCATTACTTGTCACCGTGTGTGTGTGTGTGTGTGTGTGTGTGTGTGTGTGTGTGTGTGTGTGTGTGTGTCCGTTCTTACTGGTAAATACTGGTACGGAGGATGGACGATACTGGGAAGAGGAAGAAGAGGAGGAGGAGGAGGAGGAGGAGGAGGAGAGTAGTAATGGCGTTCTACAACTTAATACATTTTAATCAATATTCGTCAGATTTCACAGAACAGCTGGCTTTGGCTGGGGGGTGATGAGGGGAGGGAGAGAGGGGAGAGGGAGTGGAGAAAGGGGAGTCGCTTGTACTGGCATGGGAGGGAAAGGGGAGGAGCAACTGGTACTACAGGGGATAAAGTGAGGGAAACTGAGGGGGAAGACAATGCTAGTACGTGATGAGTGAGGGGAAAGGGAGAGAGGGGAGAGGGGACAGTAGTAAGTACCGAGGGGTGTGGTCATAGGGTAAGAGGGGAATGGGGAGAGGAAAAGGGGAGAGATGAGTACCTAGGTAAGGGGAAACTGTGAGGGGAAGGTAAGGGAAACAAGGCAAGAGGTGATAGGGATCAAAGGGGAAGGTTTTGGCGAGTGATGGGGAGAAGAGGGGAAGGGAAGGGGAGGGGAGGAGGGGAGGGGACATTGAGTCTGTACCGGGATGTGTGAAAAGAGGGGAAAGAGAACGGAGGGAAAACCAGACAGGAGGGGCGGAGTGAGATGAGGAGGAGGAGGAGGAGGAGGAGGAGGAGGAGGAGGAGGAGGGAAAAGGAGGAAAACTAGAAAATACATTGTCCTGAAACTAGAATCATTTATAGATTGCCAAACTCTCTCTCTCTCTCTCTCTCTCTCTCTCTCTCTCTCTCTCTCTCTCTCTCTCTCTTTTGCTGGCTGGGTGATGTGTTGTCTCCACGCGCGTGACGTCACAGGGTGCGTCAGAGTGTGGACCAATGGGAAGGCAGAGTGTCTCACGCCCACACACTCACGTCACCACACCAGCCGCGGCTATCTCTGCTGGGCTGCCGTGTGTGTGTGTGTGTGTGTGTGTGTGTGTGTGTGTGACTGTGAATGTTTGTTGTTAATTTGTTGTTGTTAGTAGTGGTGCGAGAGAGAGAGAGAGAGAGAGAGAGAGAGAGAGAGAGAGAGAATTAAATACTAAACTGCTAAATGATTAAATAAATAGATTATGACAAAAAGCAATGAACCAACTAGCTTAATGGAGAACAAAAAATAAATAATAGATAAATAAATAAATTAATTAATTAAACCTTAGACAAACACACTCGTCCGTTACGCCACAAATTAAAGATAACACACACACACACACACACACACACACACACACACACACACACACACACACACACACACACACACACACACACACACAAGGCCACGCACTCGACGCACCACAGATATGCCCACCCACTTAAAAAATATATATAAAAAAGTAGTCAAATTAAACAGCATTGGCCAGGTGTGCTGGGGAACGTCCCTGCCTCGTCCCGGCTCACCTGTGGGGCCGCTGAGGACTCCCGCAGGACGCCCCGTGCAGGAGGCGGTGAGGGAGGCAGCGGGTCGTCCTTAGTGTGTGTGTGTGTGTGTGTGTGTGTACTGACGAGATTCGGAATATCAGCCCTAGAACCAATGAAAAGTACCATACTACTACTACTACTACTACTACTACTACTACTACTACTACTACTACTACTACTACTACTATTACTACTACTACTACTACTACTACTACTACTATCACCTCCAACGCCGCCGTCACCGCCGTCAGCAGCCCCGTGTCATCATTCCGTCTCAGCGCTTTCTTTAAGCTCTTGCAACAGCCACAAAGTTTTCTTGATGGCTCAGGTGTTTGTGTGGTGTGTCCTGTTTGTTACGGCTTGTGGGGCTTCCACCAGGTGTGTGTGTGTGTGTGTGTGTGTGTGTGTGTGTGTGTGTGTGTGTGTGTGTGTGTGTGTGTGTGTGGTGGGGAAGGTACAGTTGTTTGTAGGGGTGCAGGGATCTGTGGTGTGGTGAGAGCGAGGATGTTGTTGGAGGCGGCACGTGAGGCAGACGCAAAGCAAGGGCGTGGTGTGGCGGTGGTGGTGAGTTGGAGATGTGCAGGCGGAGCGTTGAGCGGAGCCTGGTGTGTGTCTGCTTTATAGTTACATATGTTTTTCTTGTTTGCAGGAGTGTCCCTGGCCGGCTGCTTTACGTCCGCGACGATGAGACGAGGCGGGGGCAGCCGGGTCCCACCCACGGCACCCGCCCGAGGGCGCGCCCACGTCCACCCTCTCCTACGCCCACGATGATCAGCGGCGAGCATGGCGCAATCACTGCCAGTTCTGCCCATCACGATCACACGTCCGCTCTGCGTAAGAGGAAGCGGCTCAGCCAGGTGGTGCTGGAGCTGACCTCGCAGGCCGAGCGACGCTCCCCCGACGACAGGCCCGCCCAGGAGTCCTGCCCCAGGGACAACCCGCCCCAGGACAAGCCCCCAGACCCCGTGCCCAAGGCGGCACAGGCGGACATAAAGCCCATGTTCGGCAGACAGCCTGAAGATGGATCTCAGGGGCCCGGCCAGGAGCAAGGGGAGGAGGCCGGGCTCAGCCCAGGACTCAGCCCCGCGTCTGGCCTCAGCCCTGTGCCCGGTCACAGTCCGGTTACTGGCCATAGTCCAGTTGCCGGCCACAGTCCAATTGCCGGTCGCAGCCCAGTGCCAGGCCACAGCCCGGTGCCAGGACACAGCCCGGTGCCAGGCCACAGCCCGGTACCGGGCCACAGCCCCGGCGTCAGCCCGGGCCTCAGTCCACGAGTCACTGTTCAAGATGAGTCAGGAGAGGAAGCCATGAAGGTGGACACGCCGCCGTCGCCCAAGGAGGGGCCCGGGGAAGCCGGCGGGAGCGTTCACCCCCAGGAGGGGCCTCAGCGCTCTCCCGGCGTCATCCAGGTCCATAGGTCAGCTGACGTTGCCGGCGGCGGCAGCAGCACCAGCAGCAGCACCAGCAGCAGCTGTGGCAGCGCCGGTGCGGTCAGGTCTCCTCGCACAGTGCAGAGTGACGTTTTTCGCTTTGATTCAGTGGACCGCGAGCGGTACCAGTGCCGTGCCATCAGCGAGGAAGACGAAGAGGTGTTTTCCCCTGGCCCACCGACGCACTCTCCTCACGCCAGGGACTCCCCCGCCCTGGCCAGAGTCAACTCGGACTCCCCGAAGCTGTCCTTCAGTCCTCTGAGGATCAAGGACCCCAGCATCGACGAGGAGGATCTTGATTTGGACGGAAAGTCCCAGTCGTCCATCGACGTCCCAGCGTCCACCAGCGTGATCCGCGGCATCCCGCCCAAGCTGAGCGTGGTGCGCAGCGACGCCGGGGAGACCTTCACCCACTACCCACCCTGCTCCTGCCACTTCTGCTCCCTCGCGGGCAGAGACCCTCACCGCTTGGGGCCCTCAGGCCTCCCGCACTCACCCATATCTCCACTCACTCCCACATCCCCTCACACGCCCATCTCCCCCTCACCCGGCCACAACGTAGAGCACTACTTCCCCCCCACCGTGCACCTCCCTGACCTCTACCGCCGCCGCTCGCACTCTGACTCTGATCTTCAGCTTTGGTTTGACCAGAAAGGTCGCCAAGGCGAGGCCGGAGGGGTGAGCAGCGGCAGTCACAGTGCCGCGGGGCCGTCCGGCGAGCAGCCCTCCACCCGCCAATCAGTGTTACGCACCAGCCGCCCCATCCCTCAGCCCCTGTACATTCCTCGCAAGGCCGGATCCCTCGAGTCCGACCAGTCCTCGCCGCAAGACTCCCCGCTGGACCTGTCTGTCAAGACCACCGGGAGCGTCAAGACCGGCAGCACCTCCAGCACGGACAGCCTGGTGCTGCCCGGCACTGTGCCCTCTCCTCCCCTCACTCCCCGCTGCTGGCGGCGCCCAAAGACTCCACTCCTCCTCCCCGCTCCCCCGAAGTCCCCGAGTACCGCACCACCTCCCAGTCGCTGCTGCCGGTGCCCATCGTGAAGGGCGATGTGGCGTCGTACGGCAAGGACAGCGTGGCGCTGCGCTACCACCTGAGGTGTCCCCCGTGGTGGAGGAAATGCCGGCCGGCGCAGACGTGGCCTTCGTGTGTCCGGTTTGCGGTCAGATGTTCTCGCTGCACGACCGGCTGGCCAAGCACATGGCCTCTCGTCACAAGAACAAGCAGCCGGACAACACCGCCAAGACCTACATGTGTGACATGTGCAAGCGCTCCTTCGCCCGCTCCGACATGCTCACCAGACACATGCGGCTACACACCGGCCACAAGCCTTACACCTGCCGCATCTGTGGCCAAGTCTTCTCCCGCTCCGACCATCTGTCCACCCACCAGCGAACACACACCGGGGAGAAGCCCTACAAGTGTCCACAGTGCCCCTACGCGGCGTGTCGGCGGGATATGATCACGCGCCACATGAGGACACACGCCCGCTACGAGCTGCACGAGTCGTCGTCCATGGAGGAGGGCGGCGAGGTGGCTCGCCCCAGCCTGCCAGTTCGCTCCCTCTCGGAGGAGAACCCCGTGCCTGGTCCGCTGCTGGATCTCCCCCCAGGTTTAGGCGGCGGGCAGGTCCACACGCCCCAGGGATCCCCAATTCCGCTTTCCCCGGGGCCTCACACGGGAGGAGCCCAGAGTGCCTCCGGTGCCATGGCGGGGCTGGGGATAGCAGGTCAGGGCCTGCTGGCAAGGCTGCCGCCGCAGCTCCAGCGGCCCAGAAAACAGGAAGAAGATTGAAGGGCCAAACACGACATGTCTGGTCCATGTGTTTTTGCCTCTTAGAGGTTTGTCTCCAGCTGGAGGTCGTCCCTCCTTGGCAGGGAGGCCAGAGTCCCGCGAGGTGTTCTGGTGTTGTTTGTGTGGCGTAGGCGACCCGCCGCGCTGCCGTGGCCACGGCCAGCCCGTCGCCTGGCGCGACTTGGGTCTGGTTTGTCCCTGTCTGTCTGTCTCCCTGGCTGCCTGGCGCGGCTGCTCGGCCCCGCACTGCTCCTTCTCTCGCCGTGCAGGCTGTGGGCGGGGCAGGCCGGGGCCGGGCAAGCGTGTTGTGTCAGCACGCGGGTGTCTCAGTGTCAGTGGTCACGTGTTGTGTCGTGTGTGTGCCACGGGGGCGTCTCGGGCGGCGGGTCTGCCGGAGGTGGGCCCTTTGGGGGGGTAGGGAAGGGGGCAACACCACCCCTGTTAGAGCAGCCCCGTCGCAGGTGGAAGAGGAAGATTACGGGGCTGCTGCTCCGCCCCCCACATCAACCCCCCACACACAGTCTCTCGGTGTGAAGGTGTTGCCGCGCGCCGGGCCCGGGCGTCCTATGCTCCAGGGGCGCCGTGCCGCTGGCGGGCGGCCGAGCCCCCGCCGGCAGGGAGGGCGCCACTGGTCTAGCTATGGTACCTGCTAATTTAATAAATAGTTATATTACGTTATTGTAAGGTGAGCGCCCTGGGCAGGAGGGCGCCGGAGCCGGCGGGCGGCGGGTCGGTGTCTCTGCGGTGTTGATCCCCGGCACTCGCCGCTTCCCGCTGTGTGGCGTTCCCGTCTCGGCATGTGAAGCAGCGAGCCAGTAGGTCAGTAAGGCTTGAGCCGTCCAGGACCGCCGGTGCGCCGTGCTGCAGCGCGTGCCTCAGCTGGCTCGGGTTCTGCAGCACGGCGGGCCGCTGGCTTGCTGCTGGCAGTCACACGGTGGCGGGGGGCAGGGGCGCTGCGGGCAGCGCCGTGGCGGGGCCGGCCGTTGCATCCTTTATGTACCATCAAGCGGTGGTCATGTTGATATTCCTAAACGTTCTGTTCTCCTCAGTTCCCGCCTGTAGTGTGGTGGCCGAGTCTTGTCACTGGGTAGAGGCGCTTTGCCTACCAGATATTCACCATAATATATTTTGATGTCTTTCTTTTCCACATCGTCTGAGTCACGTCCTTAGATCACCGCGACCACCACGCTGCCGCACGCTGGGCCCGGGGGCGGCGCTCCCCGGGCCGCCTCACTACCACGCCGGCGGACCGTCCGCCGCACCGGGGCCGCGGCCTCCAGTCACCCTGAACTCACCCTCCGCTCCTCGATGAAAGACTCTCGCTCTGTAATTTATTGTACATTGTGTTCTTGGACAAAGTGATCATATTTTGTTTTGTAAGAAAACTTGACCTTATACTTTAATTATTGTTTTATAAGAATAATTGTATTAATGAGTTGACGAGGTGACAAGACGAGCTTCTAAAAAATCCTTCCCCAAGTGGACACACTCCCTCGAGGGGCGGCCGTTAGTCCTTCCCTCTTGCGCGGCCTGACTCCACCGCTCCCTCACTCCCCCTTGGCGGCCGCTGCCTGGCGGGTCGGGTGTTGCACCGCGCCTCACTCCTCCGCTCAGGCGCGAGTTTTATGAACGCACAACAAAATGTATTTTCGATCTGATTCTCCTGGCCGAGAGACTCTTGTCTCTACACCAGACTGACGAATTGTGGAGTGTGCGTCACAAAGATTGGAGTGTGAACACTTGACCCACAGAGCCGCGGCCACCACGGGGCGGCGTGATGGAGGGGCGGAGTATCCGGCTTCACGCAGGGTCGCCCCCTCCTCCCCCTCCTCCTCCTCCTCCTCCTGACAACATTGTGTTCTGTGTTAGCTTCAGTCCCTGACAAACTCACTGCGCATGTGCCAAAATACGAGGCCAGTTTTTCCTTTTATTTAACTGATTAGCGCTCTCTCTCTCTCTCTCTCTCTCTCTCTCTCTCTCTCTCTCTCTCTCTCTCTCTCTCTCCGCCCGTCGCCTGTCATTTGTACATATTCATTGTTCCGTGAAGCTTCGTGTCTGTGTCATTCACCGGTTACCTGTAACTTATTACCTGCCAATCCTTTACTAGTTAGGCCTCATTTGACATTTATTTTCTTAAGTACATGTTATACTTATTTATGTGGATTGTACATATTATGACTATTATTATAATTATAATTACTACTTTTATAATTAACTGTTCTTTATTTCTATTATGATGATTTTTTATTTATTTATTTTTTTTAACATACACACTCCCGTGAAAAAGACATGAATTCTTGTCATAGCGAGAAGTTAAGTGTTAAGGTCAAGGTGCTCTTAGGTCTAGAGGGGCTAAGGTCGAGGTGTGGCGAAAGGCCTAAGAAGCAAACGTTGGATAGCACTGTCTTCTGCCGCCGAGGTAGGCACCGCTGGTCATGGGGACTCACTGCTACCACCACCACTACCACCACCACCACCACCACTACCACCACCAGTAGCCGCGCTCCCCTCAGGAATGTTCCGTGCTGGCTGTGATATCTTGGCAGTATGCAAAAGTTAATCCTGATAAGTAAGGATACGAGCGTTGGCGTGACCTGACGTGATGGCGTGACGGAGGATCGGCCATGAGGGAGCGCGTGGCGATGATGATGGTGGTGGTGAGATATCAGTGTCTCTCTCCACTCCTGGCCAGCGCGTGTCCGGCCCAGCGGTTCCAGTCTCCTCCACTTGTGATAGCTGACAGCCTCCTGACAGCCCCCAGCTCCAACTCACCCTTCCTCACCCCACCCACACTCCCCCGTCACCCCTCACCCCTCACTCCACCCTCGTCTGTCACCGAAGCATCGCTCGCTCTTTGGTCATTCATTGCTCCAGGCGTCAGGTGTTATTTGTTAATCTATTTTTACGAAAACCAGCATTTTTCTATATTTTTAAACTGGTCAGAATGTCACTTTTTGCCACTAGTGATCTTTTTATTTGTAATCTTCGCCACTTTTTGTCTCAGCGCCCAGTGGGAGAAGGCGGAGGGCGGCTGTCCTGGCTCTCGGGGAGTGATGAGTGTCAGCATTTCAATCTTATTAGTATTAATTGTTGTTGTTATTGGCAAAACAGTTATTGTGATTGTTATTGGCAGTAATCATTGAAAGGTCAGCATAATGGCAACTTGTGCTGATGTATTTTATCATAAAAAAAGAAGAAAAAAGACGAAAGCTGCAGTCACTCCTCGCGGGTCCAGGCCTGCCAACCCTCCCGTGTACATTGTTCAGTGGACGTACCATCCATCGGCTCGAAGCACCGAGATGGAGCGGCGCCGTGGCCCTGCCTGGCAGGGTCTCGAGGGAGGCGCAGGAGTGTGAGGGCGAGCGGCGGGCGTCGCCGCAGCGCAGGTTGTGCTGGTGGTGCTCCACGCGCTCGGAACGTGAATCGAACTCATTCAGAAGCCAATTACTCAAGTCCGAGTCTCTGTTCTCTAAATTTTGTAGAAACTAATAACATGAGAGCAGGTGGGCGCCGCGAAGGAAGCGTTGTCTTGCCTTACAGTCTAAGCTCTAAGGAGAGTACTTTAGATACTTGATGAAGCACATTGTACACTTGCTCAATGTCTGGCCTGTTTAACTCCCCGCATTACATCACCAGCTTCCTGCAGTCACTGTGATGAGTCTGACTGCTGATGCGAGTGTCAAGCTCATTGTTTGTTTGTTCCTCATGAGTTCGAGGGTCGCTCCGGGCGGGCGGCGCGAGCACCACGTCTGAAGCGGTTGTGACTCTTCGTAAGTTTTTCTCCTCGTCGTGTTCAGGTGTTCCGTCTCCGCCTCACTGCCTCCCAGCCTCTACTCGAGAAGACGGTGACCAAGCAAACTTGAAAACAGTGACGCGTAATGTGTTGCGTGACCTCGAGGGAAGGTGTGGGTGTGTGTCGGTCTCAGCTGTGTTCCCTCACCTGTCACAAGGCTCAATATGTGTGGCGTGACTCATCGCGTCACGGGCGTTTCTCGTGTCCGCTGCTGTTAGTGTAGATTGTTACTTCACTTGTTTACATACAAAAATAACAAATTCTTATATATATTCTTACTCTGATGGTTAAAATCCTGTTTGGCCCCGAATTAATGTTTTTCTGAGACAGCTGCAGTAGTGAACCTTTTGTTACTTTTGTGGGTAATAGATTGTGATATGTCGAACTTTTGGAACTAAAACATATACTATATATTTGCATATTTGCTTGATGTAAAACACACAAAAAATATAATTAATCGGTAAGATTGATTGATTTTAACGCGACAAAAATCTATGTATTGTCTTCGCCTTGTCTGGCCTTTAAATCAGTCTCGAGGCCTCGACCCAGCACCCAAACCCTTGAATCCAGTACAACTGTGCTTCAGCCTTTATGAAAGTTATCGACAAGTGAATGTAGGGACTCATAAACACACACACACACACACACACACATTGGCTGTTCAGAGATTTTATCTCCCTGGTGTTAGGAAACGCGGGGTCGTTATCTCAGTAGCGGGAGTTGTTGGTTCGTAATCACTCATTCGAATCAGTTCAAAACGCCGCCAGTGACCCACCCACCCCCTTAGTAAACCCAGGATATGTGTACATAATATACATAAAATAAAATAAATATATATAAATATATATATATATATATAGATCAAGAGTTTCCATAATTAGACGTTCAAAAAACACCACCATACGTGTTACCTGTCCCCCGAAGCCCGTTAATTAAGCACGCACCTGCTCCACCACGACGAAATTCTTAACTCTTAGGTCATTATATTTTTGTCAAACCCTGTCATCTGCGAGGGACTTAATCTCCTGTTGGTCAAAATTTGCTGTACATTCACCAGACTTGCAAATAAAGGACAATATATAATAATAACAATAATAATAATACATAATGATAATAATGTTAAAACAAAGCTTCATGTCAGCTGCTTCAATGCTTCATCGAGACGAGATTCAGTGCCCAAATACTCAAATTCATTCGATATATCGTTATTTTCACCATCACCACCACCATCACCACCAATCCCTTTGCTCGCCGTCGGGTGTTGTCGATCCTTGCTGGCCGGGACGAGTGGCGGGCGTGCCGGGCCCTGCACTGCTGCGGCGCGACGGGCGGCCTTTTGTGTTCCCTTCAGCGCCTTCCAACAGTAGTTCTGATTTTTGCATTAAAGTGCTGACATTTAAAAGTACACCAAAAAGACATAGCTTGAGTTTGTGTCATGGATCTGGGTAGTTTTTACACTGCGGAATGTAAGTGGAGTTTTTTTTATTATTCGTTTACAGTTGTTACGGTCGTTCCTTTCTGTAGGGTGTCATGTAAGGTGTTTAGAAGGTTGCCGTCACGCCGCCAGTGTTCATAACTCACCCACAGAAGTCCGAGGTAGACATGGGTTGTACAAAACACGTAATAAAATCAAGCAAGCCTCGTCTCCAGACCACCTGCCCAACACCCAACACCCAACCCACGCTGCTTCACTGCT
Source organism: Portunus trituberculatus (assembly GCF_017591435.1). Taxonomy (NCBI): domain Eukaryota; kingdom Metazoa; phylum Arthropoda; class Malacostraca; order Decapoda; family Portunidae; genus Portunus; species Portunus trituberculatus. Next base: position 13,758,435 of record NC_059281.1, read on the forward strand.
CCAGCCCGACCGAGGTGTTTCACTTCACGTAGCTTCGATCTGTTACGTTAGGTTTTCTTTCATTCTTTGAACGAAAGTCACTTGCCCCAAAACTCTACTAATGTTACCAAGGATCTTCTTACATTTGTCCTGAATTCTTAAGTGCTGTTATGTTGATGACTGTCGGTCCTGTCCCGCGAGGCCTGTGGAGCATGTGTAGGTTGAGATATTTTAGTTGAAGACCAACCACGGACCGCGCGTCGAGACCTCCTCACTCTTGCCTCGAGTTGGACTTCAGGTGCTCGATGCCTCCCGACCTGGCGCGGGCTGGACTCTGTAACTTACTGCCTATTTTATTTTTACAATTTCACGATACAATGTACATGTTCTACCATTGTGGCTGTTTATTATTATTACCGTTTATAATTAAATTATTTGTGTGGTGATATTTTACACCTGATATCATGTTTACGAGCAGATTTTAAGTACACTTCTCATAGGCCTTTATTTCTCAAACTGTGACACTGAGGCGCGCTCGACAATTGGCGGGGTGCGGCGCTCCCTGCGACAGGATTGTCTAGCGCGTCCTTCTGAGACGTGAAGAGCAGTTTTTGGGTCAGTTCATCCCCTCCCATCAGACTTTCGCAAAATTCAGCCTGACAGCCAGCGTGTTCCATGTCTAAAATGCCATAACTCCATTCATGAAGATCGTCTTTTCGATCTCGCTTGTGTGTCACGAGAGTCTGGTTTGGCGCGAAGCTAAAGTTGCGGCAACTTGATGTCTTATCACGGTGGCGTCTGGTCCTGGCGTGGCCTTGACGCCTTGCTGTACCGAAGCCTCAAAACTGCTGCTTCAGGTCCTCGTTCTTGCTCAACGTGCGTGGCTGCCGTGTGGACCAGAGACAAGGGGCCTGCAAGGAGGGAGGGGGGGACGCAGGCGCGCCCCCACTCCCTCCGCGCCCCTCCACCAACACCACCTTCACTCACCAAAATGGAAATTCACCCACACAGCCCCACCTCCACAGCTCCCCATTGGTGCGGGAGACAACCCAGCAGCTCGTCCACACGGTACGACCCTCGCCCCAAAGTGTTTCACTGAACACAAATATTTAAGTCCACGCCGACGACGGAATCGGGAAGACTTAGGCTAAATATACAAATGTCATAGTAATGATAATAATGATAATACCCTTCAATTCGCCTCCTCAAGTCAAAACAAATAATGGATCTGTGTTGTTGTTTTGTTCGTAGGTAATAATTGCCTTGGACGCGGCGGTAAACACTGCTGAAGAAAGAAAGGAAGGAAGGAGGAGAGGAGGAGGAGGAGGAGGAGGGAAGCAGTGTTGTCCGTGTTTAGCTTAATGAGTGTTTCCCCGTGAGTGTACCATTAGTGTTGATTTTTGTTGGGCGGATGTTCCCACCCTTCATTTGGCGAAATGTCCCAAAATCGTGAGTGTTCCCGGTCCGTTGCGACGTTGGACACTGTACCCAACCTGTCCCGCGCGTAAGACACGAAAAAAAATAACAAAAAAATATCACTCTAGAGCTTTGAATAGTTCCAAATATATTTTGAATAAACATGGGATTTTTGTCACAGTGCTTGTTTGAATATTTCCTTCCAACCCCTCCAAACACGCACACACACACACACACACACACACACACTATCGGTTCATGCAACACTTTTTCCCCAATTCCTGCAGGCTCATGAAGTCAACACTCAGAATTACCTGCTGTGTCTATTAGCGTAATACACCTGGCGGCTGGTTACCTGTCACTGCACGTCTCCCCGCCCTCACTCAGGTGGTGAAGGTGGTGAACGGACGTTGGTGACAGGAGAGCAAGATGGACATAATGGTGATGGCATGCTGGTGTGATGTGGTGATGTGAATACCTGAGTGTTGGGGTGATTCATGGTGTGTGGTATTTTATTTATTTTATGCAAGAGGAGAAGCTGGCCAAGGGTAATAATGTACAGTGATCTCTGGTGTTGTGCTTGTGGTGAGGTGTGGTGACTTCGGGTAGCTGCTGAGGTAGTAATGGTGAGTCGATGAATTAGTCACTCAAATATTTGGCGAGTGGAGTAAGAGATCATTATGGTGAATTAGTTAGTCAGCCAGTGTGAAGTGAAGTTAATGAGCTACATGGCTGAGTTTGCTACGGTGAGTTAAGGAGTTCTAGATGATAATGGCGAGTCATCGAGTTAGTTATGGGGAAATTAAGTTAAATGAAGTAATTGGTGTGGTAATTAACCCCTTCAGTACCGTGACGCGTTTCCATATTCTGCTTACTATTTGGTGATTTTGTACATTCAGAAACTCATGTGGGGCATTATAGTAAAGACTGGCTGTTAATCTGATCTCCATAGACTCTAATCTAAACAAAATCGTATCCAAAATTCTGAAAAATGTGTCCCAGTACTGAAGGGGTGAGTGCCACTGGTGAGGACGGTGCCTGTGGTGAGCTGCGGTGTCAGTGGAAGATGCACTCCCCTCGCTGTCTTCTGGGAAGTGGAGGCGGCAGTGCAGCAGTCATGGTTTAAGGCAGTGTGCGTAAGAAATAGTTGTCATTTAATATTACTTCACTTCTAAGAGACTCTACCGACACACGCTCCAGGAGATAAATCAAACCTGCTCGTTAAATCATCATTAACATTATACTCTTCGCTTAGAGCAAAAGAGAAAAAGAAAAACAGAGACGGGAAAAAAAGACTATTAAGATATCTATCGTGTGTGTCAAGAAGATCCATTAAATATATTCCGCTCATAAACACCTGGAGGGGAAAAAATAAAACCATTATCAAGAGTATTATGAAAACGTGAGAAAATTTAATGCACCAGGAAATATTGAACACCTGTGCCTGTCTTGCCATCTTCCCCGCGCACCGCCAGGGAGGATGCCGGGCAGAGGAATTGCTAGCTAACAAAAATTCTGGTAACTTCATAATTATAGAAGGAAAATTGATAAAGCAGCTTATTAACACTCATTCAACACCGACAGATAAGCGCGTACATCACCGAAACCTTGAATAAATAATAAATAACGAATAGATAAGTAAAATGTTAACACGAGGCAGAGAGAGAGAGAGAGAGAGAGAGAGAGAGAGAGAGAGAGACAGTGGTGCTCTTTACAACTACATAACAATAAAGAAGACAGCAACAAATCTACAGCCATTATTAAGAGCGTTATTCCACAAAAAAAAAAAAAAAAAAAAATGCGAACAATAATGAAAATAAAGACCCAAGTAAAACAACATCAAACAACCAGCGGGAGTCCACCAATAGGGAAGCGAGGAGAGGCACACGTGACCAGCGCCTCGACCAGCCAGTCTCTCCTCCTAAACGGGGCGGCGGGCGGCTGGTGGCAGTTACTCTCACGCTCCTATTGTGTTGACCTTTATTGGAGTGTTTTGACGAGTGGCAGCAGATCCAACACCACCACGGGGCTCTCCTACGCACCAGCCACGCCGAGCACACCAGCACACACCACGGTAAGCCCTGCGATCTCTTGTTTTTGTGTTTTTTGTAAGACACGCGGGAGGAAGTGAGGAGAGCGGAGTAGCCCGGGGTGGTTTGGGTTTGTGGGTTCATGAAGCATCTGACTCGAGTCTTTAGTTGAAAAAAGAAGTTCTGAAATGTGTTTTTATTTTTTCTAGTAACAGTTTTAAGAAGACTTGTACATTATCAACACCATAAACACTCGTGGGAATCTGACTAGTCACCTCTATGGCCTCTGAAAATAACTGAAGTGAAATGGCGAAGCGTTTCTGAATACCTGCTTCGAATTCCGACCCACGTTGACCTTGGGAACCCCGCAGCGGTGAAGGACGTGCCTGGTGGAGCTGTCCTGAGGGTGGTGTGGGCGCGAGGTCCTTATGATAGTTATGGAGACGTAGGTGTGGGTGGAATTCAGTTAACATATGCGGAACGGGTGGAGATGTGACCGCTGTGAGTGTGGGAGGTAGAGGAGTGTGTGGGGAGGGAGGAGA
>NC_059281.1:13767401-13787401 GCF_017591435.1 Portunus trituberculatus
GTGTTTACTTTGTGCGTGTGTGTATCAAGGTAATGGTGTAGATAGTGCGAATCTACCTTTTTAGTTTTATGTTTCCTTTTTTTTTTTTTTTCCTCGTCTTCTTGTTTATTTTATGCGTTGTGTACACTGGATACTTTTTTTTTTAGTGTGTGTGTGTGTGTGTGTGTGTGTGTGTGTGTGTGTGTGTGTGTGTGTGTGTGTGTGTGTGTGTGTGTGTAACTTTCATGTCTATTTTTTTAAGGATTTGTTTTGTTTGCATGTGATTCATCTCAAGTGTGTGTGTGTGTGTGTGTGTGTGTGTGTGTGTGTGTGTGTGTGTGTGTGTGTGTGTGTGATTAATGGTTTCTTTGTGGCGCCGCGACCTAAGCTGTGGTAATCTGTGGCACAAAGATGGTTGTCCCCTGTACACATGAGCTATTTATTTGTTGATTTATTCCCCCTTTCTGTCTCTGTCTCTCTCTCTCTCTCTCTCTCTCTCTCTCTCTCTCTCTCTCTCTCTCTCTCTCTCTCTCTCTCTCTCTCTCTCTCTCTCTCTCTCTCTCTCTCTCTCTCTCTCTCTCTCTCTCTCTCTCTCTCTCTCTGCTAAATTTCAAGAAGCATCTGGTTTCATTTTTTGCAGCTCACTCCAGAAAGAGAGAGAGAGAGAGAGAGAGAGAGAGAGAGAGAGAGAGAGAGAGAGAGAGATTTATGTAGTCTTGTATAGCTTGCTTCTAGGGTGAATGACTCTTCTATTTTTTGCGTGCTTGTGTGTGTGTGTGTGTGTGTGTGTGTGTGTGTGTGTGTGTGTGTGTGTGTGTGTGTGTGTGTGTGCACGCGCGTGGAGGTCCATTATTAGGGTGGCGGTGGGACGGGCAAGAGAGAGTTCAAAGATGAATGTTGTAATGCCGTGAAAGGTTACCAGGAGAGAGAGAGAGAGAGAGAGAGAGAGAGAGAGAGAGAGAGAGAGAGATTATAAATAGTGGAAGATTACGTTGTTTTTGGCTTCTTGTGTTTTGTGTACGCAGTGTGTGTGTGTGTGTGTGTGTGTGTGTGTGTGTGTGTGTGTGTGTGTGTGTGTGTGTGTGTGTGTGTGTGAGGGATGATGGAGGGGCAGGGGAGTGACGTGTACATAATGTTGTGTTTCATCATTTTGGATTAGAGTTCCTGTAGTAGTAGTAATAGTAGCAGTAGTAGTAGTAGTAATAGTAGTAGGTAACAGTAGTAGTAGTGGTAGTCTAGTCGTAGTAGTAATAGTAGTAGTAGTTTTTTTGTAGTGGTAGTAGTAGTAGTAGTAGTAGTAGCAGCAGCAGTAGTAGTAGCAGCAGCAGTAGTAGTAGCAGCAGTAGTAGTAGTAGCAGTAGTAGTACGAGGCAGTGATGATGAAGTAGTGAAGCGTGTAATATGAGTAGAGGTAGTGATGGTGATGATGAAGGTCGTTATAGCAGTGATGACAAAAACATAAGAGGATATGATAAAGAAAAATAACAGTGGTTGTGGTGGTAGTAGTAATGATATTGATAGTGACGTAGATGGACTAAGAATGCTAATAGAACAAAATCAAAGGTATTAGTATCAGTATTCACCATTTTCCTAAGCCTCAGTGTTATTGTTGCATGGCTCGGCGGTGTCATGCTCATGGTAAATTCCTTCATGTTTTTCTTTTTTTTTTTTTCTTAATTTTCAGCGTTTAATCTTCCTTCATTGTCTGGGAGCCGCTCTTCTTCCTGGGACGTGTGTCAGTGGCCATCACGAGGCTCACTTGCTCGTACCCCCACCTCACTTTATCTGACCTACCTCTCACTACCCTCTCACATCTCCCTCCCTCTCTTTCATCTCCTCTCTCCACACGTACACGGGCTCGCACTAATTTATTTTCTCCCTCTCTCCCTTTTTCTTTTTCTCTCTTATTCCGTAAATTGTGTGCGAGGTAAGGCTCTCAACTTCTATGTTCATGTCGGTGGTGGTGGTGGTGGTGTCGGTGGTGGTGGTGGTGGTGTTGGTGGTGTTGGTGGTGACTTGCTTTCCTTGTGTGTGTGTCGCTTTGTCTGTCTCTTTCCCTTTTACTTTTTCCTCTATTCATCTTTTTTTCTTTTATTTATTTCCTACATGTGGTTTTCACGGTGCTTTATAAGATTTTGAATATGATTTTGACTTGCGCGCGCGCGCACACACACACACACACACACACACACACACACACACACACACACACACACACACACACACACACACACACACACACACACACACGGTCGGAAGTTCAGGCTCGGTGACTTAACAGCACATAACTCGCAGCAAAGCGTCGTGTCACCCTGATAAGCATCATGGCGGCGATCCTGGAAGGCGCCGCATCAGGAGTGGCCCTCGCCTCGTTACCGCCGACAGGTTACATGTAGTTTATATTCATGGCTTTGTTGTGCGACCAAGCAGCTTTACCGCCAAATTTGCTTAGGATTCTAAAGTAGGAGAGGCAATAAGTACTCTCCCCCAAACGCGCCTTGACGTGAAGTGAGATGAGGACATTGCGCTGACATCATAACCTCCCAGTGGCCCTTTCTTTTTAAGTATGAGAAATCGCAGGTGATTCACAATGGTCAATAAATAATCAATCTAGTGATAAGCTTAAGTTGGAGATCAGGTTTCTAATCGTTAAAAAGCTGGAATTAGTTATCAGCGCAGCACCAGTCCTGCTCTGCGCGCGGCACAAAAACCTCTGATAAGTTCTTGCATCGAGTCGGGTTTTTGCAAGTTATTCTTTGTGTGCCGCCTGATACACGAAGCCTTTCACGCAGTGCACACCCAGACCCTCGCAGGGCAGGAGTTCACCATCACACCTGCCCGCTGTCACGCCCGCCCCGCCACGCCACGCCACGCACCCCTCGCCGCGGCACTCGCCTCAAAGGACGGGAAGGCTGAGCACTGTTCCACCTGCGTGTGCTGCCGTGACCTGTGCTTGTCTGGTGTCCGTGTCTAGTGCTTACCCTGGCTGCAGTAATCTTTGACCCCTCGCGGTCACGTGCGTTATTGTTCAAGGATAGGTTTACTTTGGGACGATGAAAAGAAAACGTAATCTTTCTTTCAATGTAAAAGAAAATAAAAGCCAATTATTCTGGGATGTATCTTAACAAAGCAGAGGCATAATATTAGCTTAAAATAGCACCTTAGTTAATGAAGAAAAAATAAGAATCTCTGAACCACAAACAGCAGCACGTTTTGACACAGCACTAGTGTCTGGAATACAACTACAGACACTACTGAGAAGACACAGACAACATACAAAACATCACCGAACCACATTTTGTCAGAATAGAGTAAACACAATACACAGTAGACAAACAGATAGACATTAAACCCTTCACGAACTGCAAGGTATGGAATTGAGAACAGAGAGACGCGGGGCTGAGGGCTGAGGAAGGCGGTGAAGGAGTGAAGGAGTGAAGGGGTGAAGGTGGCTGTGTGTGGCAGGGCTGAGGAGGACAGAGCAGAGGGAAGGGCAAGGTGTGTAGGGATCTGCAGGAAATTCTCCCCCAGTCAGTGCACGGCGCGGAATGTTAACCCTCGTCATAACATGCAACATAAAAGTGTATCTGGCTGTTTTCGTCTTGGTAAAAAAGAGGGAGAGGTGAATGTTGACTTTATTTATTATGGGGTATATTATCATTGTCGTTGTTGTTGTTGTTGTTGCTGTTGTTGTTGTTGTTTATTCTCATCATCATTATTATTTCCATTATTACATGCAACTATCATCACCATTATTGTATATGTGGCAGGCTCAATAAAGTGTTAAAAGCCGACCATTAACACTAATGGTTTACGCCTGACTTTCAAATACTGGTAATATTAATTTGCTTTCTAACTGGTTGAAGTGTTCCGCGGCAGATACTTGAGAGCGACTTAGTGCCACAAGAAAAAAAAAAGAAAGATATGAAAGTGATTGCAACTTAAGTATTTCGCTCAGTAATTGAATATTTGACCACTGCTTGAATATAATAACTACTTGTAAGGTTGTGTGTGTGTGTGTGTGTGTGTGTGTGTGTGTTGGTAGGTTCTAGCAGATAATGGGAGTGCTGTGAGGGAGTGCCTTGTGAGGTTATAGCAAGTGTGTTACGGGCCGCACCACACACACACACACACACACACACACACACACACACACACACACACACACACACACACAGCCCTGTTCACCTAGCACACACACACACACACACACACACACACACACACACACACACACACACACACACACACACACACACACACACACACACACACACACACACACACACACACACACACACACACACACACACACACACACACACACACACACACACACACACACACCTTACACCCGTCAACACCTCACATTTGCACTCTCCATAGCACCACTTCATTAAAACCTAAGTCGGATGAGTGTCAAGGCACACAGAGAGCGGCGGCAGGTGAAGGCAGAGTCAGTGTGTTGGATTTCATTAATCATACCAAACACACGTAATACTTAGCCGGTCACAGAGGCTTATTCTCTCTCTCCCTGTATGGCGAGGCGGTGCGGGCCGGGTCGTGCATCGGTGAGCTGTCAGGCTGTAAGGAGACTCAGTGCATGGGGCGGCGCGGCTCTCACTGAAACATCCTGACGGCGCAGCTGACTTAGGAAAACCAGCTGGGTGTTTGACTTTATGACAGGAGTTTCTTTTATTGTTTTATATACATATATATATATATATATATATATATATATATATATATATATATATATATATATATATATATATATATATATATATATATATGCGTGTTAATTGGCCAGTGTCAACCAAATAATCGAAAAAAAGGCTAATTTAACTGTCAGTCTCTCAAAGCAAAGTCGAAAGGAGTAATCGAATATTGAAGGATAAGTGTGTTGAAACTTCCCTCCTCAAAGAGTTCAAGTCATAGGAAGGAGGAAACACAGAGCTAGACAGGGAGTTCCAGAGTTCACCAGATAAAGTGATGAATGATTGAGGATACTGTTTATCTCTTCAAATAACTAACCTCTTCAATACTGAGATATATTTTTACCATGATTTTTGAGTATGATTAGACGATATTATATACATTAGGAAGGATCTATGGAGGTCAGAAAATTAATGGCCACAGTCTTCACTATTTTAATCCCCTACATAAGTTTCTCAAGTAAAAAATAACCTAATAGTAAGCAGAATGAATAGGAAAACTTGGCATGGTATTGAAGAGGTTAAAGACGTGGACGGCATAAGGGTGAGAAAAAATAGAACGTCTTGTACAGCGAGATTGAAGTAGGAAGAGTGATTGGCGTTATTTAACCCCTTCAGTGCCATGACACGTTTTCATATTCATTCTGGTTATTATTCGGTGATTTTATACAGCTTCAGAAACATATATAGGAATTAGAATATTGAAGACTGTGGCCTTTTATCTTCTGACCTCCATAGACCCTTGCTAATACAAATCAAATACCCAAATATCAAGGTAAAAATTACGCCCCGGGACTAAAGAGGATAAAGAGGCGCGTTTGAAATAGAAAGTGTAGTGAATGTTTGTGTTTGACTCTGATCACTAACGTTGTGGTAATATTTGGCGTATTTACCTTCGCCATCAACGTTTATAAAAGAAAATAGTGACTGTTTGAATAAATTTGTAATATTTAGTGTTGTCTGCCGTCAATGTTGAGCGTTCAAACCAAATTAGTAAGTGCGCGTTCGGTTTTATAATATTACGAGAAAATTTACAACTATTACTACATTTTTTTTCTTGGATGTCATTTGAACACCAGTCAGGCTCACAATATTTATTTTTTCTCGTATGGGCTTACAACAATTTCTCTTTGACATCACTTGAACAGCAGTCAGACTTCGAAGTATTACATTTAACTATTCCCGCTTGAGGAAAGAGAAGGAAGATGATTGGACTAACAGTTATTGAGCTGATGCATCAATCCAAGCAGTGAACCCGAATGACTCTGCATCAAAACAATCTAAATACTCGTCAAACTACTCAAAACATCCCACGCATTATCACCAGATGCGCTGCTACAAATAAGGTTTCATTATACTTACATTCAAACGGAGAGAGAAAAAAAATATGTGACCTTATAACACATACCTGAACAGCGAAGCCAAGTGCATTCCCTTAAACTATCATATGAATAGAAACCGAACTATTCACGCCATTCCACGGACTATCACCAGCTGGGCTAACTGTGAATTGCGCTCTGATAATGCTTACTCTCACAAAGGAAGGACAAAAAAGAGAAAGAAAGCACCGAACTCTTATTAACTTCAGTGACGAAATCCAAAAATTCCAATCACTTAATTAATCCTTTCATTGCAACAGGAGATAATTAACCCCTTCAGTACTGGAACTCATTTTTACCTTGAGTTTTGGATACGATTATATGATTTTATTGACGTTAGGAAGAGTCTATGGAGTTCAGACGATTCATAGCCACAGTCTTCAGTATCTTAACTCCTTCAGTACTGGAACACATTTTTATCTTGACTTTTGGGTACGATTAGACGATTTTATTGACCGTAGGGAGGGTCTATGGAGGTCAGACGATTAATGGCTAGAGTCTTCACTATCTTAATCCCCCACATGAGTTTCTGAAGCTGTATAGTCACCAAATAGTAAGCAAAATGAATATAGAAACACGTCCTGGTATTAAGGGGGTTAACAGCACAAGAAATTAGGAGTGACGCATTTATAACCATCAAGAAAGGAAGGGGGAGATGAAAAAAGAACTGGATGTGACTATAGAACAAGTAAAAACATCCCACAGTAACTAACAACAAGGGAAACACACCATACCAGCTAAAGGGTTAAGAAAAAGCTATACGACACTTCAGCTACGACTATCATGCTGCAGAAACTACATAAAGGCCTAAATAGAAAATGACCCAAATAAACACAGGTGGAGGCGTAGCAGTAGACCCCGACTCGCCTCTAGAACACCTGTGAGCCCCGGCCAGCCCAGAACAGGTGAGTTTGAGGCTGTTAGGGCAACACTCACCTGCCTGACCTGACGCCCTTGGTTGTGAGAGTCATTACCACCTGAAATGGACAATGGATAATAAACATCTACATAACTCTCTCTCTCTCTCTCTCTCTCTCTCTCTCTCTCTCTCTCTCTCTCTCTCTCTCTCTCTCTCTCTCTCTCTCTCTCTCTCTCTCTCTCTCTCTCTCTCTCTCTCTCTCTCTCTCTCTCTCTCTCTCTCTCTCTCTCAATCTTGCAAGTCACTCCCAGTATCGACATTCGCCCTCCCACCTAATGCCTTCCTCAGTCTATCTTGCTAATTCCTCTTCTGGCTGGCCAACTTACGTGGTGCCTTGAGAGGGAGAGAGAGAGAGAGAGAGAGAGAGAGAGAGAGAGAGAGAGAGAGAGAGAGAGAGAGAATAGTGTCTTCCTCTCTCTCTCTCTCCCAAGTAACCAGAGGCGCCAAAAGATTGATTACACTTGATAATAAAGTTTAAAGGATGCATGAAGAGACAAGAGAACCATGTGTGCGTGTGTATGACCGTGTGTGTGTGTGTGTGTGTGTGTGTGTGTGTGTGTGTGTGTGTGTGTGTGTGTGTGTGTGTGTGTGTGTGTGTGTGTGTGTGTGTGTGTGTCATGCGTTTAGCGAGAGGTATGAGTAGATTATGAAGAGCAGGGTCGTAAAGTAGATGGTAGTGGATAAGAAGAAGGTCATGCAAGTCACAACAATAGAGGTGAAGTGAGGTCAAAATTTGCAGGCAGGCACAAGGAAGAGGAATTATGGTCTTGGAGTCATAAAACCTCGTGGCGGGGAGGAGGAGGAGGAGGAGGAGGAGGAGGAGGAGGAGGGAGGATGTAATGGAGTGAGGGAGGGGGTCACTTGTAATGGGAAGCTGAGGGGGAGAGGAGGGGAGGGGAGGGGAGTGACAGTGGCTGGGGAGTGGCCGAAGGGGATTGGGTGGGATGAGTGGCTTTGCGGGAGGAGGAGGAGGAGGAGGAGGAGGAGGAGGAGGAGGAGGAACACTTGTGGGTGAAGAGTTTGGGGTCATGAGTAAACGGGAGAGTGTGGAAGGGTTATGGAAGGGCAGAGGCAGGAGTGAGAGGCGGAGGTGAGAGCTGGAGGAGGAGGAGAAGGAGGAAGAGGAAAGGAATGAAGGAGTGGAGAAACAGCAGGCTTGGACACTCCCTCTCCCTCCTTCCCTCTCCCTCTCATCTCTTACATTAAAATTACTGAGGGTTAGCCATGTCCCCGAAAGGTCGCCAGCCTCCCAGAACCCAGCACAGGCCCGCCCTTGGATGACTGGCTCGGTCGTGGCACCTCTTCTCTCTCCTCTCAGCTCTTCTCCTCTCCTCTCCTCTCCTCTCTCCTCTCAGCTCCTCTCCTCTCCTCTCTTGGATGACAGGATTGGTCGTGGCACCTTCTTTCCTCTCTCCTCTCCTCTCCTCCCTTCTCTCCTCTCCTCTCCTTTCTCCTCTCCTCTTTCCTCTCAGCTTATCGTAAACTAAAGCCTAGTATGAACTCACCCCATCTGATACTTCACCTGGTTCTTCCTCACCTTAATACACGACACACGGGGGAATAACTTCACGTATCGCCTTCCTTGTGAGAAAAATTTGATGCCACGGGGCGCTCAGGCATGTGGAAATCCTCGCGCCGAAGTGTAATGGGGGCGAAATGTCCACGTGTTTGCTTGGTTCTAGGCGCCGAGCTCGCGAGTGGCGGAGTTCTCCATCCATACGTCAGGCGTGACTTGTTGGAGTGTTTGCTGAGCCGAATTCTCTCCAGGAACCGATTTCGCCCATTTCTGCTACACGAGGGACTGTCTTGTGGGTGAACTTTCCTCGTTGTGGGGAGCTGTTGTTTGCTCTCTCACATGTACCCTCCACATACACACACACACACACACACACACACACACACACACACACACACACACACACACACACACACACACACACACACACACACACACACACACACACACACACACACACACACACACACACACACACACACACACACACACACTTTCCTCACGCTAAGAAAACCTCTTCTGCGGGCGGTCGAGGTGCTTCTGTCTCTCTCTCTCTCTCTCTCTCTCTCTCTCTCTCTCTCTCTCTCTCTCTCTCTCTCTCTCTCCAATTTTCTTTCTCCGTGCATCCTTTCCTCCTTATCCTCCTCCTACTCCCCCATTCCCCTGACACACTCCCCTCTCCCAGCCATTCCCTCACTCCCCCTCCCCCTTCCCTCATCCCTAATTGAACCCATTTGCTTCCTCACAACAGCCACTTAATGGAGACACAGTAATGGTTTCTGCTGAAGAGGATCACGAGGCGGCCAAACTAACCTTTAATTCTTGCAAGTACAATGGCGAAATACACAAAAACAGAAGTACATGCGGAGTTTAAGGCGTTGTGGTAAAGATTTAGAAGGTTGAGTGCGCACATCAGACATTGGGAAGTGTGTCAGAAAGTTCCTTAAATAAACTGCCCACCTGAAGACACTCCGCGATTATTTACGCTGGGAAACTTGAAAGGGAGAATTTCTTGCCTTTTAGGAGGGAGGAGCCAGAGAGTAAAGCAACGCGCCTCCTTCACAGTGGAAATTAAGTAATGGAAGTCCTGCCATCACGTCCCTTGCCCGCTGTCCTCTCCTTCCCCTCCCTGTGTCCCTCCCTCCCGCTCCCTCAAGCCAGCGACACCAAACTCAACAGGGTCTGGCAGGGAGGGGCAGGGAGAGGCAGGGAAAGGCAGGGAGGGGAGGGAGGGGCAGGGGTGGGGCTCTTCCCGACACGTGTCCAGAATAGTGAAGTCCTCTCCCACCCCACCCCTCTCCTCCCCTCTCCCACGCCCCTCTCCCCCGCCCCGCCCCGGAGGAAGAAAACAGAAATACACACTCACTGCCAAGGTATAATTGTAATATTTCGTAAAAGAAAGTCGAACAGAACGTTGAATACAAATGCAGCGGGACTTTGTTGCTTTTACCTTGTCTTGGTGTGCCTTGCTTCGCCTGCCTGCCTGCCTGCCTGCCTCCCTGCCTGCCCGCCTCCCTGCTTGCCTGTTTGCCTGCCTGCTTGTTTGCCTGCTTACTTGTCTCTTTCCTTCTTCCCTTCCTTTCTTTCTTCTTTTTTTCTCTTCTTTATTTCTTGCTCCTACTTGTTCTTGCTTTTTGTTCTTCTTTTCTTTTCTTGTTCTTGTTCTTGTTCTTTTTTTCTTTTTTCTTCTTCTTCTTCTTCTTCTTCTTTACCCTTCATCATCATTAGTTACATTTCTTTCATTTATTTTTTCTCAGTCATGCACTTCTCATTGTTTGATCTCAGTCATGCATTTTTCTCTCTCTCTCTCTCTCTCTCTCTCTCTCTCTCTCTCTCTCTCTCTCTCTCTCTCTCTCTCTCTCTCTCTCTCTCTCTCTCTCTCTCTCTCTCTCTCTCTCTCTCACGTGGCCTCCTTGTTAAATTCCTCGCCTTGCACTTGTATTGTTTATCTTTATCGTTGTGATCACCCTCCTCCTGCTTCTTCATCGCATTATTATTTGTTTATTTATCCTTGTTTTCCTTTGCCTCTCTTCTTTCTCCTCCTTCCTTCTATTTTTGCTATTATTTCCCACTACAGGATTGCTTTTTCTTACTCTTTTTGCTTATTCATTCCCTTTTCTCTTCTCTTTCTCTTCCTCCTCCTCTTTCTCTTTCTCCTGTTTCATTTCTTTCACGTTTGGCTTCTTCTTTCCTTGATTTCCTCTTTTTTCTATTCATTCATTTTTCTTTTTCTTCTTTTCTTCCTTCTCCTCCTCTTTCTCATCCTCCTTCAGTCTCATATCCTTCATTTTTCTTTCCCTTTCTGCTAAGACTATCTCCCTCCTCCTTCTCCTCCACTTTTTTTCCTTTAATTCTCCTTCCTTCTATTCCTCCACCATTCTTACTACCACCACCACCACCACCTCCTCCTCTTCCTCTTTCTCCTTCTCCAATTTCATATCCTTCACTTTTGTTTTTCCTTCTACACTACTAAGAACATTCTCCTTCTCTTCCTTCTCCTCTCCCTTTAATTCCCCTTCCTTCTATTCCTCCACTATTCTTACTACCACCACCATCACTACCACCACCTCCTCCTCCTCCTCCTCCTCCTCCTCCTCCTCCTCCTCCTCTTTCTCCGCCGCCTCACCGCTAATGGCTTGCCTGTCGCTGCTTCCTAAAGCTAATTGTAACTCGTAACCACCAATTAAAACCGATGGATGTGACAAAGAAGACTTGTGATTGGTTAGCTGTGCACCCCCGCCACCCTCACCACCACCGCCACCACCACCGCCACTCTCGCTGGACACGTCTTGAATCTGACAGCTGTGTGTGTGTGTGTGTGTGTGAGAGAGAGAGAGAGAGAGAGAGAGAGAGAGAGAGAGAGAGAGAGAGAGAGTGATTTGCTGGCACTGTTTCGCTTCATGATGGTGCGAGTAGGAGGAGGAGGAGGAGGAGGTAGTAGGATAATGGAGAAGAAAAGGAGGTGGAGGAGGAGATAAAGGAGAAAAGAAACGAGGAATAAGAAGAACAGGAGGAGGAGGAGGAAGAATGATGAGGGAGGACAAGGAGGAGGAGGAGAAGGTGGAAGATGGAGATGAGATAGGAGGAGGAGGAGGAGGAGGTGGAGGTGGAGGTGGAGGTGGAGGTGGAGGAGGAGGAGAGGAGGAGGAGGAGTGAAAGACGAGAAATATATAGGTAAATTGAACACTAAAATACGTTTTGGTTTGTAATGAAGGAAGAGAATAGCAATAAAGAAGAAAAAGAGGAAGAAGAAGAAGAAGACAGGCATAAATGGAGGAAGTGGATATAATGTAGGATAAACTTTTATGCAAATGATGACAACGGTATCAGAGGAGAAGGACGAGAAGGAGAAAGAGGAAGAAGAGAAGAAGGAATACAAAGAGACACACGAAAGAAAAAAAATCAAACAGTAACTGGAGAAAGAGGAGGAAGAGGAAGAGGAGAAAGAAGAGGAGGAGGAGGAGGAGGAGGAGGAGGAGGAGGAGGAGAAAGTACCAGGAATAGAATGCAAATATGAATAAATACGAGGAAACAGAAAACTGGATGAAAGGAATGTAAATCAGCCAGAAAGAGAGAAAGTAGAAAGGAAAGTGACGGGCGGAAATAGGAAAGATTGTGATAAGATTATGATGAATATGATAATGACAAAAAGGCGTACTAATATGTAGGGGAAAGGAAGGAAGGGAGAAGGGGAGAGGAGGGGGAGGGAATAGAGAGGAAGAGAGAGAAAGAGAGGGATTGTGACCTAATGAGCGATGGTGAGGCATAGAGATATGACGAAAGAATGAAGGGAAAGCAATGATGATGATGATGATGATGATGATGATGATGGTGATGGTGACAATAAGGGGAATAGTAGTGATGAAGAGGTTGTAATGGGAATGATGGAAGAAAAATCACCAAAATATGACGAAAGAATGAAGGGAAAGCAATGATGATGATGATGATGATGATGATGATGGTGATGGTGAAAATAAGGGGAATGGTAGTGAATGAAGAGGTTGTGATAGGAATAAGGAAGGAAAATATACCATGATATGACGTAGAAAATAGGAGAAAGGCGATAATAGTGAGTAATAATAGTAGTAGTAGTAGTAGTAGTAGTAGTAGTAGTAGTAGTAGTAATAGGAAGAGGAGGAGGAGGAGGAGGAGGAGGAGGAGGAGGAGGAGGAGGAACGATAAAAATTAGAGGTAAGACAGTGAAGAACTTAGCCTCTCTCACTCCTCCTCCTCCTCCTCCTCCTCCTCCTCCCGGGTACGCCCATCCAGACGACACACTGAATTATTACCGCCGCTCGAGGCTTCCTGTCATTCTTGGCGTCTAATGAACATAAATTGATGGAAAGCGCCCCCGGGACCCGCCTGTGTGGTGGCCAGGCAACCCTGCTCCGTCCGTCACTCACCCCGCCTCTTCCCGGTTCACCTGCAGCCACTCCTCCTCCTCCTCCTCCTATTCTTTCTTTTCCTGGTTTGTTTTGGGTGTTGTCTTTTAATTTTTTTTTACATATGTCCTCCTCCTCCTCCTTCTCCTTCTCCTTCTCCTTCTCCTTCTCCTTCTCCTTCTCCTTCTACTACTACTACTACTACTACTACTACTACTACTACTACTACTACTACTACTTGTCCTTCTTCTTTTTCTTCTTACTCATTTCTTACTTTATATTCTAGTTTCCGTCTCTTCCTTCTTTCCTTCTTTCGCTCCTTCGTCTCCTCTTCTTCCCTCGGTAATCCTTTCTGTTTATAAGCGTTTCCTCTTTCTCGTCTTTTGCCTCGTGTTCACCTTTCATCATTGCAAGCATCTCCTCCTCCTCCTCCTCCTCCTCCTCCTCCTCCTCCTCCTCCTCCTCCTCCTCCTCCTCCTCCTGCTCCTCCTGCTTCTTCTCCATAAGTAGGTTCAAGTTTGTATATTAAACAAGACTGCAATGAAAGACTCGTGCAAAGGTTTCAAACATTTTGTGGTTTTCTCTTTATATATATTTTTTCGTCTCGGTTCAACGTTTCTGGAGAATTGCGTGACATTGATGTGTGTTCGCTTGTGATTGAAATGTGAGAGAGAGAGAGAGAGAGAGAGAGAGAGAGAGAGAGAGAGAGAGAGAGAGAGAGAGAGAGAGTGAGTTTATGCAGAATAATGAACCAAGATCCACGGGAGAAGAAAATAACCCAAAATCCACAAGCAAACCACCTTCTCAAATAACCCTCTCTGTAAGTACGAGATGAGGATAGTCACGTGAGAAGGCTCCTCCCCGCATACTCCTCTGGGAAAGGTAAAATACCTTTAAGCTGTGACGGGACGAAAATAAGGCAGTTTTTTGCTCCTGATGAATAATAAAGAGGAGAAGCAGAACAGTGGTTAATCTTTTCAGTCTTTCATATAATCATCCACACCTTTAAACCCCCTTCAGTACCAGGACGCGTTTCCATATTCATTCTACTTACTATTTGGTGATTTTATACAGCTTCAGAAACATATGTGGTGGATTGAAATAGTGAAGACTCTGACCATTAATCTTCTGACCCTCAATAGATCCTTCTTAATGTAAATAAAATCGTCTAATCGTACACAAATCGCATGGCAAAAATGTGTCCCAATACTGAAGGAGTTAAAAAGCCTCGTTCCTCATTCTGTTCTGTTGAAACCTTACTTGTATGAATTGTGCTTGCAGAAAATCATACCACTGACGAAAAAAAGAAAAAAAAAACAATAATAGGAACAAGAAAAGGAAATTTACAAAAAGAAAAAAAAAAATAAGACGAAGAATAAGTAGAGAGAAGTTGATGGGGGATGAGGAAGAAGGAAGGGAATTTGAAGGGTGTGGCTGCCCCTGCTGCCTGGGGGTGACAGAATCCAGATGGTGAGTGATGAAGGGTGATGTGAGGAGGAGGAGCGAGAGCGAGAGTGTGACGGAGCGGCAGAGTGATTGAGGGAAAGACTGATGGAATGAGAGACCGATTAACCCCTTTAGTACCAGAACACGTTTTCATATTCATTCTGCTTACGATCTGGAGATTTTATACAGCCTCAGAAACTCATTTGAGGATTAGAATAGTGAAGACTCATGCCATTAATCTTCTGACCTCCAAAGACTCTTCCTAATGTCAATGAAATGGTCTAATCGTACACAAATCTCAAGGTAAAAATGCGTCCCAGTACTGAAGGGTTAAAAGAGCTGAGGGAGGTGTGAGAGCGGCAGGAGGGAGAACAGGGAGGTGAGAAGTGAGAGGAGTGAAGAATTTGAGAGGAAAGACAGGGATGTTTTTATTTTTTATAGATGGTTATAGTAAAGTTGAGGTTATACAAGGAAATAAAAGGAAATAAATAAAGATGATTGAGAATGTGTGAAAAAAATGGAAAAAAATGTACACTTTGTATTGAAAATGTGAAGTGAATATTACATCTTGAGTGTGAGTCACTAAATAAAGTCAGCAAATGTGGATGAAAGTTTATACTAAAAGAAGGAAAATAAGTGGAAATGGGAGAAGATGAATGAAGCATCGTAAAAATATAAAAATGTTTCGACACCTGGAAATTGAAAATATAAAAGAAAATGTTACGACGAGTATGGCTCATCAAAAATAAAAGATAGATAAAAATAAATAAATAGATAAATCAGGAAGAATAGATAAAAGATGGATAAATGAATAAATAAATAAATAAATAAATAAATAAATAAATCAGGAAAAATAGATAAAAGGTTATAACAAAAAGAAAAAAAAAAAAACGCGCATCTTGTATTCAAAACACCAATGAAACAGAAACTAAGGAATAATAAAACGAAATTAAAAGACAGACGAAACTCACAAAGGAAAGTTAGATAAGAAAAATGCATAAAATTAAATAAAAACAAAAAAAATTTAATCTTAAAGAAAAAAAAAAAAAAAACGGAACATAAGGACAAGGAAGGGAGAAGATGATGAATGGAAGTTAGGATTGAAGGAAAAGAAAGTTAGATAAGGAAAAGGTATGGAAGTAAATAAAAATAATAGAAATACACACTCCATTATTAACGTAGAGAAGATAACGAACGGAGAAAGCGAGGTACTGATGAAACTTAGGATAGAAAGAAAAGAAAATTAGATAAGAAAAAGGAGTTACGAAATTAGATGAAAACAGGAGAAACGCACACGCCATTATCAACTTAGAGAAGATAACGGAAGATAAATGCAAGGAAAGGAAAAAAAAAAAAACTGAGAATGCAAGTTTGGATAGAAGGAAAAGAAATTGATAAGAGAAAAACATGAAATTGAAATAGAATAGCTGAAATATACACTCCTTCATAATTAAAGTAGAGAAAATAATGGATGATAAATGCAAGGAAAGGAGAAAATGAGAATGAAAGTTTGGATAGAAGGAAAAGAAATAGATAAGAGGAAAGTATGAAATTAAAAGAAAATATGAGAAACGTACACTCCTTCATGATCAAAGAAGAGAAAATAATGGAAGATAAATGCAAGGAAAGGAGAAAATAATGAGAATAAAAGTTTGGATAGAAGGAAAAAAAAATCAAATACGAAAAGGAAGTTTAGACAAGAAAAAAAAAAGTATGAAATTAGATACTCCTTCATTATCAACGTAGAAAAAATAACGGAACATTAATGCAACGAAGAGAGACGACGAGGAATGAATGAAAGCTGGGAAAGGACAAGAAAAAAAAAAAAAGGAAGAAGG
The DNA here is from genome assembly GCF_017591435.1 of Portunus trituberculatus. Lineage (NCBI taxonomy): Eukaryota > Metazoa > Arthropoda > Malacostraca > Decapoda > Portunidae > Portunus > Portunus trituberculatus. The sequence continues at coordinate 13,783,576 of NC_059281.1, forward strand.
AAAGTTACAAAAAAAAAAAAAGGAAAAGCAACACCACTGAAAGGAAAAGAAATAACAGAGAAATAAAAATGAAAATGCAAAAATGTACACAGGTAATAATTTCACGTCAAAATCTTTCTCTTCAGTTTTTTATATTTTCTTTATTCTTATTCTTACGATTAGTCTTTTCTTTCTGTTTGTTCATCTCTCTCTCTCTCTCTCTCTCTCTCTCTCTCTCTCTCTCTCTCTCTCTCTCTCTCTCTCTCTCTCTCTCTCTCTCTGTTTCTCCATCAGTTTTATCTTCCTTGCCATCAAATCAATCACTTTCTTTCTTATTTCCATTCCAAATACATTTTTCTTCCCTTGAACTGGATTTCCATGCTCTCTCTCTCTCTCTCTCTCTCTCTCTCTCTCTCTCTCTCTCTCTCTCTCTCTCTCTCTCTCTCTCTCTCTCTCTCTCTCTCTCTCTCTCTCTCATTAGTAAATGTCACAAGGAAGAAAAATCGTGTATTGATAGAACATTTATAGCCTTCCTGAGAATTAGCTTTGAAAAATGTGTTCGAGAGAGAGAGAGAGAGAGAGAGAGAGAGATTTTTTTCTTTTTGCGTGAAAGATGATAAGGAGTTTTGCGGAGGTGACCTGGAAAAGACGGGCAATAAATAGAAGTCAATGAGGAAGGCTGGTGGGAGAAGACGCTTTTGTCCTGCAGAGGAGGAAAAAATACACAGGATAATAATAATGATGATAGTGATAATGATGATGATGATGATGGTGATAATGATGGTGATGATGATGGTGATGATGATGATGGTGATGACGATAATAGTGATAAGAATTCCTCTCGGGTCACTGTTATATACACATTCATACATTCATACATACACGTCCCTCCCTGCAGAGAAACTTGAAAGGGATATATACAAAAACTTCATGACTTCAGAATGTTATAGCAAGGCAGACACAAGCAACACAAGCAACACAAGCAGTCAAACAGGAACACAGACCTCCTGACCTCCTGCCTGCCGCCCTTGCCTCCCCCGCCGCGCCCACACACTGCTCCACCGCTGCCGAGGGACATTAGGCCATATTCTTAACCCTTGTACTGGGACACATCTTTACCTTGAGATTTTGTGTAAGGTAAGACATTGACATTAGGAAGGGTATGTAGAGGTTAGAAGATTAATGGTCACAGTCTATTCTATTTTCATCCCCCACATGAGTTTGTGAAGCCACCAAATATTAAGCAGAATGAATATGAAAACCAGATTAAGACACTGCTACGCCAAATCTCACTACTTTCAGAACAGTTTACTTTCAGAACACGGGTTTTTAAAGATGTTTCTACTGTTCTAGTGAGAGATTAACACCATTTCTGCATTACTGGTAGGCGAAACATTCTTGAGAACCCGGCTGACCAATTCTGTGGCGTTGGAAAATAGTCGTAGTGAGGGAACAATGACTCACTAAATACGACCCAACTCACCTTTACTCCTGAGCCTGCAGGTGACACGGCGACGCGGGGCAGTAACCTTTGCTAGCCACGTGGCCACTTCAGGAAAGCCTTCAAAAGTCCAGAAGGGGGAAGAAGTGGAAAAAGCAGTAAGTGGTAAATGCCTCCTAACGTAACTAGTCGGTAATCCTGCACTTTAGATACACGAGACGCTCTTATGTTCCTGCGTGTCTTTCCTCGGCTCTTTAATCATCCACGTGTCATTATGAAGTCCGGTTGTGTCCTTGTTTAAGCCTTCCACTGATGTATAATTTGTTTCCCTGTCTCGCCTGCAACTTTAAGACATGTTTTTACTATAGTTATTTCTTTTCCTGTCTGTCTCTTCTCACTCGTGGAATTTAGTGTGATATTCAGAAAGCCTTCCCTCTCTCACCGTGGGCATTTTCAAAGACCACAGAGACGATTAGCCAAGTTCTGAAGAGGGTTTGTCCTGTTGATAATGCAGAGAACTTGTTAATGCGTCACTGGAATTAGAGAAACACCATTAAAAACCCGTGTCACTTCACCTAGAGCCCTTTGAAAATAGTGAAGGTGCTGTGAGGCGCGGAAGTGTTTCAGATACGAGCCTTAGACACATATTTGCACCACTCAGAAAAAAAAAAAAGGAGAGACGAAGGAAAATTAAGTAAGAACAGTGACATTAAGTGACTAATAGACTTCTGCGACTCACCAACACTACTTGCTAAAGACTCTAGTTGAAATGACTCGAGTTTTTAAGTTTTTTTTTTTTTTTTTTACCGTTCGAGAGAGACTGATAAGATTTCTACATCAGCAGGAGAAGAGAAAGGAGGGAAGGAAGAGGTGAAAGTAGGAAGAAAGAAGGAAGGGAGAGGAAAAGATGGAAGAGGGAATAAGGAAGGAAGGAAGAAAGAGATGGAGAAGGAAGAAGAGGAAGGAAGTAAGAGATGAAAGAAGAAAGAGGAAGGAAGAGATGGAAGAAGGAAGGAAGGAAGGAAGGAGAGGAAGGAAGAAGGAAGGAAGGAAGACGAAGAGATAGAAGAAGGAAGGAAGGAAGGAAGGAACAGATGGAGAAAGGAAGAAAGAAAGGAAGCGAGAAGAAGGAAGAGATAGAGAATGAAGAAAGAAAAGAATAGAGAGGAAGAGACGGAAGAAGAAAGAAAGGAAAGAAAGAAAGAAGGAAGAGAGGAAGGAATAAATGGAAGAGAAGAAAAAAAGAAGGGAGAAGAAAGGAAGGAAAGAAGGAAGGAAGGAAGGAAGAATAAATGAGAGGAGAGGAAAGGAGGGAGGAGAAAAAATGAACTGGGGTAAGAGAGAGAGGGAAGCCAGGGAAGGGGGAAGAGGTGGCAGAGGGGCAGGGGAGGAGCTGGACAATAACAAACAGCGTCCATTATGAGTCTTGCCGTTCACCTCGTCGTCAGGAGAACAACTCATTCCCGTGGCGGTGCAGGAGAGGACAAAAAAAGTGAGCGCGGAGTGTGTTATCTGGTCGACATCTCTGCTTCGTCATCGCCTTCCTCCTCCTCCTCCTCCTCCTCCTCCTCCTCCTCCTCCTCCTCCTCCTCCTCTCTTCTTCTCCATGTACTCTTTTCTTTTTATTCACAACCTTTCCTTTCTCTCTCTCTCTCTCTCTCTCTCTCTCTCTCTCTCTCTCTCTCTCTCTCTCTCTCTCTCTCTCTCTCTCATTTATTTACATGTTTTCTATTTTCTTTATCTTTCATCTTCTTTTCCTTCTTTTCTATTTTTGTTTTGTTTTTCTCTTATCTCGTCTCTCTCTCTCTCTCTCTCTCTCTCTCTCTCTCTCTCTCTCTCTCTCTCTCTCTCTCTCTCTCTCTCTCTCTCTCTCTCTCTCTCTCTCTCTCTCTCTCTCTCTCTCTCTCTCTCTCTCATCAATCTTGCTTATCTTCTCCATCTCTCTTGTTTCATATCCTCTTTTCGCTCGTTTTATTCTTTTTTTTTTTTTCTTCATTTTCTCGTGCATTGCTCTCTTTTCTCCTCTTTCGTGTTCATTTTACTCTCTCTCTCTCTCTCTCTCTGAATGTGGGATTGAAGGATAGAATATTGAATACGTGGATAGATGGAGAAATTGACTGAATGAAGAGTGGATAGACTTGATGAGGTAGATAACTGAATGACTTAACCTATTCAATACCAAGACACGTTTTCATATTCATTCTGGTTACTATTTGATGATTTCATAAAGCTTCAAGAACTTACGTGGGGGTTGAAATAGTGAAGACTGTACAGTGGCCATTACTCCTCTGACCTTCGTTGACCCTTGCTGATGTCAATAAGATCGTCTAATCACACCCCAAATATCCAAGGTAAAAATGCGTCCTATTACTGAAAAGGGTTAAGATTGGAGTGTTTATTTCCTTA
>NC_059281.1:13794901-13814901 GCF_017591435.1 Portunus trituberculatus
GAGGAGGAGGAGGAGGAGGAGGAGGAGGAGTAGGGCAGGAGGATTGGAGTAGGAGTGAAGATTGGGAAGGGAAACCTCAGTGTGGGCGTAGTGAGGATGTAAGAAAGTATCAGCAGGAACATAAAGTGCGTGGATAATTTATGATTCTGACTCGGTGCTTGCGTGGAAGATTACCAGAGAGAGAGAGAGAGAGAGAGAGAGAGAGAGAGAGAGAGAGAGTCCTGGCAGTGTCGATGGATTGCAAAGTGTGTTGACAGCTGTGGGCTTAACGTGGGAGGGCGTGGGTGAGAGCCGGCAGGTGGAGGAGGGGCGTGCGTGCGTTAGTGTGTGTGTGTCTGTGTGTATGCGTGTGTCCAGGTGGTGAGTGAGAGGTGTGGGCGTGGACAGGTGTGCAGCTAAAAGTGGAAATGTATAAATGAAAACGGAAAGGTGAGAGAGAGAGAGAGAGAGAGAGAGAGAGAGAGAGAGAGAGAGAGAGAGAGGGAGAGACAAGGAGGTAGAAACGCGCACCCGAAGTCTAGTGGCGTCCAAAAATGGGAATAATTATTGAGTTCCCGAGTACGAGTGTCGCGCGCCATCATCATTACCTTGTTGAGTGGCGCCTGTTGACACTAGTGGTAATAGAGACCTTACACCCGCGCCACACACCACCCACCACCACCACCACCACCCACCTATCTGCAACCTGTGTAAGAACTGCAAAAAAAAAAAAAATAAATAAATAAAAGAGTTAGTGAATATGTTAAAATCAAGCAATATTGGCACTTTACAGGCACAAGAGGCGTGGAGTTAGCGGCGTGGGTAATTACAATCGTGTTTTCTATATTGGATGCCTGCTCGTATAAACACCGTCAATTATCGACAAGCATCTGGAGGACTTTTAATCACATCCTGAGAGGCGGACCGTGGCCTCGTCCTGCGCTGGTCGCATACCATTAATCCTGAGGACGCCGCCGCACTGTGTTTAGCCGCGAATAAATCTGTGGACCGCGCAACGCAAAGTGGAATTAATGACTTGTGGCTGTCGGCCGTACCTCAACCTGCCGCTAGAGGACGCTGGGAGAGGCAGGGGAAGAGGACGAAGTAAGCAGGGATTCAGGCTATGGTTGAAAGAGAGAGATAGAGGTGGTAGAGATAGAGGCAGTGGAGATACGGAGAAGTAAGTAGGGATTGAGGCTATAGGTGAAGGAGAGAAAGAGAGAGAGAAAGACACTGAGCGGGAAGAGACAGAAGTTAGCAGGAATTGAGGCTATAGGTGAGAGAGAGAGAAGTAGAGGTGCGAGAGATAGGGACAGTGGAGAGAAATAAATAAAGAGAATGAGAAAGTGGAGACGGAGGGACATGTACTATAGAATGTTGTAGAAAGCAGGGGAGAGATGGAGAGAAAGAGAAGCAGAAGAGGAGAGGGTATGGGTGGAAAAGGAAGACATACAGAAAGCAGGTGAAACTAAAGAATCTAAGGGAAATACGTAAAGAAACAGGAAAAAAAAAAAAATAGAGGTGTACTGAGAGCTGGTAAAAGTGTGAATATAGATTAGGTTAATTAGATTAGGTTAAGTTAGGTGAAGTAGAGGAAGACAAAGGAATAGAAACAGATGAAAGAGTGATGGTTTTAGAAATAGGTACAGATAAAAAGTACTACTACTACTACTACTACTATACTACCACCACCACCACCACCACCACCAATACCTTCATTATAAGACCGCCTTTTAATCAGCCTCTCGAACACACAAAGCCTGAATTAGACACACCTAGACCCCTCCCTGCCTCCCTCCCCTCCCTGAAGAATAGGCAGGCGAGTGGGCGGATGACAGAGAGACGGAGAGAGGGAGTGGGTGAGGAAGAGAGAGGGAGAGGGGAGGATGACTTGGCATTGTTTAAAGGTTGCATAAGGTGAACACTTGGATTGATTTGGTCTCATTAAGTGTTGGAAAGTTGTCACCCTTCACCTGTGTCTGTGTTCTGATCTTTTTACCTGCGCGTTGGTTCTCATTTTTAATTAGGTGAACAAATTGATCTGTGTTCTGTTTTTTTTTTTCTATTATTGATTATCTGTTTATTTATTTGTTTTGTTATTTGTCTTTTAATTCTGTTTATTTTTTTTAATTGATTTATTCGTCTGTATTTTCCTCTCTCTCTCTCTCTCTCTCTCTCTCTCTCTCTCTCTCTCTCTCTCTCTCTCTCTCTCTCTCTCTCTCTCTCTCTCTCTCTCTCTCTCTCTCTCTCTCTCTCTCTCTCTCTCTCTCTCTCTCTCGTAGTAAATATGTCTATCCTTCACCATGTCCATCAAGTTGCTTTTTCTCTACCAATCCATCAATCTATCTTCCAATTTGTTAATCTACCCACGTATCAACTTATCTGCCTATCCGTCTATCAATTTTACTCTTATCTATTCATCTATCAAACTGTCTATCTATCTAATTGTAAAAAAAAAAAAAGTGTGCTGGAAACCCTTAACAAGCAGCCACGGGAGGAGCAACATTAGTATCAGATTAAACGACAGAATAAAATTAAGAACGAGAAATTGATTTACCCTTCAGCTTCTCTCCAGCCCGCCAAGAACTTCCAAGAGAGACGCGATGGTGACAGAGGCGGAAAATTGTCTGCATTCAAAGGCCATAATGTTTAAGATTTACTAGATACTGAAGGCAGTGGAGCAGTTTAAAAGTGTTATTTGGCTCTGGATACTAATGAGCTGATAATTCCTGCTTGTTTTCTATTTGTTTTGTCTACTAAGCTCGATCTTGTGTGGTATTGATGGTGTAATGTTTAACGATAGTGGGGCGCATTTTTTACCTTGATTTACGGGTATGATTAGATGATTGTATTTGAAGGTTAGAATGTTAATAGCTACAATCTTTACTATTTTAATCTCACACATGAGTTTCTGAAGCTGTAAAATCCCCAAATAGTAAGCAGAATGAATATAAAAACGCGTCATGGTACTGAAGGAGGTTAGAAGTGTTATTTACCTCTGGATACCAATGACTTGATAATTTGTGCTTTGTTTTCAGTTTGTTTTATTTATTTATCTCGTTCTTGTGTGTTATTGATGGTTTAATGTTTAAGTATTTCCTGCTTAACCTCTTCAGTACCGGGACGCATTTTTACCTTGATTTTTGGGTGTGATTAGACGATTTTATTTGCATTAGGAAGGGTCTATGGAGGTCAGAAGGTTAATGGCCAGAATTTTCACTATTTTAATCCCCACATAAGTTTTGAAGCTGTATAAAATCGCCAAATAGGAAGAAAGATAAATATGAAAACTTGGCATGGTACAGAGGAGATTAATGTTCTTATCTTCCTTTAGACACTTGATGCTCTGAGATATACGAGGAGTGAGGAATACAAAAGAATATAAAAAGGAGAAGGAGCAGGAGAAAGAAGCAGAGTATGAGAAAGAAGAGGAAGAAAGAGAAGAGAAAGAGATTAGTACTAAGCAAATCTGTAGTCACGATTTTTTATTTTAGATTTTATAGATTTATTGCTATTTTTCATATTTGTCATAATTTTTGTTAAAGAAAAATGTGTTTAATTCCTCATGGTTTTCACTACAAGCTTCTCCTTTTGATGTTTGATTCTCTGAGATATAATTGCACTGGTAGCAGATTCACACAGGCAGCCTTGTTTGACCCAGTAGAGCTGTCTGGTTTTTCCTTTGTATTCCTTTGTATTTCTTTGCATTTCTCCTCCTCCTCCTCCTTTTCCTCCTCCTCCTCCTCCTCCTCTTCCTCCTCCTCCTCCTCCTTTTCGTCTTTTCGCAACGCATCACTGGAACACTTTTTAAAAATTTTCCCTTGCGTGTTCGACTTTCTTGCGTCTTTGCACACACACACACACACACACACACACACACACACACACACACACACACACACACACACACACACACACACACACACACACACACACACACACACACACACACACACACACACACACACACACACACACACACACACACACACACACACACACACACACACACACACACACACGAGATAGCTTCACGGCGTCTTGCACGGGACACGCCTGGCCGACCACAGCACGTGCCCGCCCACCCATCCACCCTCACAACCATCCCTGAGACCCCCTCATCCACCCACCACCCCCGAGCCACGCACCAGATAATGAAAAAGACCGGGAAAATTAAATGACAGCCAGAGCCTTTAATAAACCAAGATTAGAACGAGGATTCAATGCCACGGAGATAGTGAGTCCACCTGCTCGCCGTGGTGGAGGTGAAGTGGAGTGTTATGGGGCATGGGTGGAGGAGGTGAGGTCAGGTAAGTGCTTTGGTGTGTGTCAGGGCTTAGGTGGGCGAGGGAATGATGATGAGAGCGTGGGAAGAGGCGGTGCAGTGTTGTGGAGGTGGTGGTGGTGGTGGAGGTGGTGGAGATGGAGAGAAAAAGAGATAATGAATGGTGTTTGTATTGTGGAGGAGTGGTAGGAGGAGGAGGAGGAGAGAAGAAGTAGAGGAAGAAAGAAGAACGAGAGAAACGGAAATAGGACGAGGAGAAGAGATGAAAGATGAAGAGGAAGAGGAGAAACAATAAAGGAAGAAGAGGAAGAGAAGGAGGAGGAAGATGAGGAGGAGACAGGAAAAAGAATAAATAGGACGAGAAAGAGAGGAGATGAAAGATGAGGGGGAAGAAGAGAAACAACAAAGGAAAAGGAAGAGGAGGAGGAAAAGGAAGAGGAGGAGACAGGAAAAAGATAAATAGGATGAGGAGAAGAGATGAAAGATGAGGAGGAAGGAGAAAAACAACAAAGGAAGAAGAGGAAGAGGAGAAGGAGAAGAAAAGAAAAGAGAGAGGAGGAGGAGGAAGAGGAAGATAAGGAAGAGGAGGAGGAAGGGGAGGAGACAGGAAACTGATAAATAGGATGAGGAGAAGAGATGAAAGATGAGGAGGAAAAAGAAAAACAATAAAGATAGAGGAGGAGGAGGAGGAGGAGGAGGAGGAGGAGGAAGAGGAGGAGGAGGAGGAGGAGGAGGAGAGAAGGAGGAGGAGGAGGAGGAGGAGGAGACAGGAAATTCGTCACAAGGATTTTAAAGCAAGACATAGAAAAAGAAAATAAATGTTTGTCCTTGATCTGGTAACACTGCAAGTACCATGAAACACACACACACACACACTCTCTCTCTCTCTCTCTCTCTCTCTCTCTCTCTCTCTCTCTCTCTCTCTCTCTCTCTCTCTCTCTCTCTCTCTCTCTCTCTCTCTCTCTCTCTCTCTCTCTCACCTTTACTTTATCAAATATAATAGAGGTCACGCCCATGCAGTCACACCTCCTCTATATATCATTGGGGGCCGCGGCTGTGGTGGTGGTGGTGGTGGTGGTGGTAGGTTAACGACTCCTGCTGGTGGTAGTGGTAGTAATAGTAGTAGTTGTTGTTGTAGTAGTAGTAGTAGCAGTAGTGGTGGTGTAGTTATGCATATGTTTATGGTGAGAGAGAGAGAGAGAGAGAGAGAGAGAGTAGAGATAAAAAGTGTGCAAATAATTAAAGCGAGGACCAAATTACAGCAGATGCAGACTGAGGGAAGCAAAAGGCGTGAAAGAGATAAAGAAAAGAAAAAACGATAATAAAAATGATGAAATTAGAGAGAGAGAGAGAGAGAGAGAGAGAGAGAGAGAGAGAGAGAGAGAGAGAGAGAGAGACGTAATATATCAAAGCAAACCAGAACAAGAATTAGAAAATCGAAAAAGAAAAAAAAATAAATATAACTGGATGGAGAAAGACTAAGAAGAGGAGGAGGAGAAGAAGGAGGAGGAGGAGAAAGAGGAGGAGGAAGAGAAAGAAGAAGAAAAAAAAATACAAGGAAACGAACAAGAAAAACAAAAAGAAAAAGATGAAAAAAACAACAACAAACAACAACAACAACAAGAAAAGGAAAGAAAATGACGAGAGAGAGAGAGAGAGAGAGAGAGAGAGAGAGAACACACAGACCCCCCACAGAACAGACAAGAGAATGGCTAATGGAGGAAGTGGAGGCAAGACAATACCAGTAACACCCACCCTCTCTCTCTCTCTCTCTCTCTCTCTCTCTCTCTCTCTCTCTCTCTCCCTCTCCCATATCATCACCCAACACCTTAACCCTTCCTCCTTTCCCGCCGCCACTCCTAGCATGGGAGAGAACAAGAAAGAGAGAGGCAAACAGTGAGAGCATGGACGTGATAAGCTGTATATGGGCGTGAGTGAGCGTGAGTGAGAGGTGAAGGGCGGGGCTGGTGGAGGTTAGGGTGGAGGGAGGGTGTGGGTGGAGGAGCGAGGAGGGAAGTGAGGAGAGAGAGAGAGAGAGAGAGAGAGAGAGAGAGAGAGAGAGAGAGAGAGAGAGCAGGAAAGCACTACAAAAAAGAAGAAAAGGCAGGAAATAAGAAAAAAGGAATAAAAGAAGGAAATGAGACATGAAGTAAAAGAACAATAGGGAAAGTAAAGAGGAGACGAAAAAGAAAAGATAATTAGGAAAACAGAACAAGAAGAGGAAAAGGAAGGAATGAAAAAAATAAAAAATGAAACAAAATTAAAAGAAAAAGTAGGAAAAGTAGAGAGAGAGAGAGAAGAAAAAGGAGAGAAAGAGAACAAGGAAATACAATACAAAAAAAAGAATGAAAGACGAAATGAAAGAGGAAAAGTAGAGAGAGAAAGAAAAAAGAGAAGAAACCAGGGAAGGACAAAACAAGAAGGAAAAAGGGAATAAAATAAGAAAATAAGACGAAAAGAAAATTAGGGAAAGAAATGAAAATGAAGGACTGAGCGGAGAGAGCGGAGAAGAAATAGAAAAATTAGGAGAACAAGGAATAAAGTCAAATGGAAAAAGGGATAGAAGAAGGAAAAGAAGTAGAAAAACGAGGGGAAAAAAGTAGGAAAGTAGGAAAAAAAGAAAGGAGGGACGGGGGTGAGCTGGGCTGGGCGGACAAGGAGTAGGAAGATTAGGAAAAAATAGAAAAGCGGGGCGGAAAAAGAGTAGAAAAAAATATTAAAAGAAGTAGATAAGTAAGGCAGGGCTGAACATACCGGGGCGGGGCGGGGCGGGGTGGGGCGGGGCGAGGCAAGGCAAGGAAAGGGACAGAAGCTGAAGCCCAACACCCGGGAAACCTCCACTGCCCTTCCACCTTTAGCCTTCAGGAAATCCACAGGTGTCACCCCGTTAGTACAACTCCCCTACGCCCTCCACAACCTTGATAATACGAACACACCCACGCTACCCTCCCACCCTCAACACCGCACCCCTCCTCTTCCCCAAACGCCTCCCCCGCCAGAGAAACGCGCACTTTTCACGGGAATGGAGGAAAATTGTGCAAACTTAAGGGCTGAGCTGACTTAGAGTAAACACAGCCCGATCTGGTTCATGGGTTTGGGAATGTGTGTGTGTGTGTGTGTGTGTGTGTGTGTGTGTGTGTGTGTGTGTGAGAGAGAGAGAGAGAGATGGTTGGGATTACTAAGATAACTTTAAAGGAAAATGATTATAGAGAAGGCAAGAGAAGGAATAAAAGAGATGATAGAGAAAATAAATTGAGAAAGAAATGGAGTTAAATAAATTAGAAATAAAAGAAAACAAAAAGAAAGAAAAATTTAAATAAAAAGAGAGAGAGAGAGAGAGAGAGAGAGAGAGAGAGAGAGAGAGAGAGAGAGAGAGAGAGAGAGAGAGAAGATTGAATTAGTGGCATGGCGGCTTGATGCTCATGGTGGGGGTGGCTTGGCGGGGTGTGGGGGGGTTAGGAGAAGTGAGGAAGGGGGTGGCTTGACCGTTTGGTTAGCTAGAAAGTGGTGAGTGAGGGAGGCGGGGTGGGGAGAGGAGGGGAAGGCTGGAATGGGAGGAAAGCTGTTGGGAAGGTGATGGTGGTGGTTGTGGTAGTAGTAGTAGTAGTTGTTGTTGTTGTTGTTGTTGTTGTTGTTGTTGTTGTTGTTGTTGCTGTTGTTCTTTTTCTTCATCATATTCTTCTGCATCATCATCTTCTTCTTCTTCTTCTTCTTCTTCTTCTTCTTCTTCTTCTTCTTCTTCTTCTTCTTCTTCTTTTCTTTCACTTTGACAATCTTCTTTCATGTATTTTCTCCTTTGCTTTCTACATTCACCCTTTTCTTTCCCGTATTTTGTCCTATTCCTCTTGTTTCCCTTCTATATCCTATCGCACTTTTTTCATCCTTTTCCTCCTTCCACCTTGTTTTCCTTCCTGCCTCTCTCCTCCTTATATTTACACAGTTCCTTTACATCCCCTCCCACAAACTTCTTATTCCTTCCCATATTCCTCCATTCCTCTGTTCAATTCCTCACATTTTCACCCATTTCTCTCCTTTCCTTCCCCATCAGTCCATCTCTTCCTATCCCCTTCTGTCCTTCCCTTCTTTCTCTCTTTCTATACCTCGATGAAAGTAACGGAAGAAGTACATTAGCATTCCCAACACACACACACACACACACACACACACACACACACACACAGACACACAGACAGACAGACACGGCAGGACATCCCGTGTAAATAAATAACTGTTCTATTTTTAACTTAATTTATTTTTATCGCTTGAATTTACGACACTGCGAGAAGCACAAATATTTCCCGCCTGTCCATCTTATCTCCTTACACTTGAGAGAGAGAGAGAGAGAGAGAGAGAGGGAGAGAGAGAGGAGTAGCAAAATGTAAATAAGTCAACAACATTTTGTCTTCGTATCTGCACAAATGTGAGAGTAGAGTGTATCCTGTTTCCTCCTCCTCCTCCTCCTCCTCCTCCTCCTCCTCCTCCTCCTCCTCCTCCTCCTCCTCCTCTTTCTCCTTAACCTTTCTTTCCTGTTTCCTTTTCTCCTACTGCTTTCCCTCCTTCCCTTCCCTCTTTCTCTCCTCTTGTATTCTCCACCTCTTTTTTTTTTACCTAAATTTCTTTCTCCTTTTTTTTCCTCTTCTTCTTGACCTCTTCCTCCTTCGCCTTATCCTCTCTTCCCACTTTATTCCATCTTCTCTTCTCCTTTACTTCTCTTCCTTAATCCTTTTCTTGTCTTCCTCTTTCCTTCTCTATTCGTTATTCTTACTTTCTTACTTTTTCCTTCCTTCTTTCTCTTCCTTCCCAGTCTTTAATTAATCTTTCCTCTCTCAATTCCTCCTTCTACTTTTTTTTCTCTTTATCTTTCTCCCTTTTTTTTTTGCATTCCTGAGCCATTACTATACCTTTCTCTCTCTCTCTCTCTCTCTCTCTCTCTCTCTCTCTCTCTCTCTCTCTCTCTCTCTCTCTCTCTCTCTCAGGTGTGTTCCCTCCTTATCAACTCCCCAGGTGCTCATGTATGCAGCTCGCGCCCTCAGAGACAAGAACCCAGGTGTGATACGGTGTTCTCTCTCTCTCTCTCTCTCTCTCTCTCTCTCTCTCTCTCTCTCTCTCTGTGATGGGGTAAGTTTTTGAGAGGTTAAGAGAAAGGTGGAGGTAAGAAAAGCAGATGAACAGGAGGAGGAGGAGGAGGAGGAGGAGGAGGAGGAGGAGGAGGAGGAGGAGGAGGAGGAGGAGGAGGAGGAGGAGGAAGGAGAGGAGGAGGAGGAGGAGGAGGAGGAGGAGGAGGAAGCAATGAAGAAAAGGAGAGGTGGGAGTGGACGCCCTGCTGAGAAAATCTGCTTCAATTTGATGTTAGCTGATACCTCGTACCATGATCCCACTCTCTCTCTCTCTCTCTCTCTCTCTCTCTCTCTCTCTCTCTCTCTCTCTCTCTCTCTCTCTCTCTCTCTCTCTCTCTCTCTCTCTCTCTCTCTCTCTCTCTCTCTCTGTCTCTTCGTTGAGTGTTTGCCGTATGTGTGTGTGTGTGTGTGTGTGTGTGTGTGTGTGTGTGTGTGTGTGTGTGTGTGTGTGTGTGTGTGTGTGTGTATGTGCTCTTCCTTTTCTTCTTCTTCTTCTTCTTCTTCTTCTTCTTCTTCTTCTTCTTCTTCTTCTTCTTCTTCTTCTTCTTCTTCTTCTTCTTCTTCTTCTTCTTCTTCTTCTTCTTCTTCTTCTTCTTCTTCTTCTTCTTCTTCTTCTTCTTCTTCTTCTTCTTCTTCTTCTTCTTCTTCTTCTTCTTCTTCTTCTTCTTCTTCTTCTTCTTCTTCTTCTTCTTCTTCTTCTTCTTCTTCTTCTTCTTCTTCTTCTTCTTCTTCTTCTTCTTCTTCTTCTTCTTCTTCTTCTTCTTCTTCTTCTTCTTCTTCTTCTTCTTCTTCCTTCTTCTTCCTCTCTCTCTTCTCTTCTCTCTCTCTCTCTCTCTCTCTCTCTCTCTCTCTCTCTCTCTCTCTCTCTCTCTCTCTCCTCTCTCTCTCTCTCTCTCTCTCTCTCTCTCTCTCTCTCTCTCTCTCTCTCTCTCTCTCTCTCTCTCTCTCTCTCTCTCTCTCTCTCTCTCTCTCTCTCTCTCTCTCTCTCTCTCTCTCTCTCTCTCTCTCTCTCTCTCTCTCTCTCTCTCTCTCTCTCTCTCTCTCTCCTCTCCTCCTCCTCCATCCTTTCCTCCTCCTCCTCCTCCTCCTCCTCCTGTACCCTTAGCATCCTTTCTCTAGTTCACTCATGTCATCCTCTTTACTCCTTCATGTTCCTTGTCCTTATCATCGCCTCCCAACACCCTCTTCCTCCTCCTCCTCCTCCTCCTCCTCCTCCTCCTCCTCCTCCTCCTCCTCCTCCTTTTCATGTTTACAATTTTTATCATCGTCACATTTCCCTCATCCGTGTCTCTCTTCCCTCCACGTCCCACTTAATTATCTTCTCCTCCTCCTCCTCCTCCTCCTCCTCCTCCTCCTCCTCCTCCCCTCCTCCTCCTCCTCCTCCTCCTCCTCCTCCTCTGGTATCTCCCGTCCTCTATGTCTCTCCCCTTGTATTCCTCCCTCTTTCTCTTCTCTTTCTTCACTTCCTCTTTCACTATCTCTTATCTTCTCTTCTCCTTTCTCACTATTTTGTTTTTCTCTCCTCTCTACCTAGCTGGTTTTTTCTCTCTCCTCTCTTTCTTCCTTTTCTCCTCCTCTCTTCTTCTTTTCTATCTTTCTTTCTCTTTCATTTCAGGTTTCTTTTCCTTACTCTCTCTTCTTCTCTGTACCTTTTCTCCTCTTCTCAGCCTCCTCTCATTCTCCTTTATCTCTCTCTCTCTCTCTCTCTCTCTCTCTCTCTCTCTCTCTCTCTCTCTCTCTCTCTCTCTCTCTCTCTCTCTCTCTCTCTCTCTCTCTCTCTCTCTCTCTCTCTCTCTCTCTCTCTCTCTCTTCCTTAATCAAAACCGTCAGATGTTGCTTATAATTGGTTTCAACAGGTAAGGGGGGCGAGGGGGCAGGGGTTTCAGTCGCAGGTGGGAGTTAATTAATTGAGCCACACACCTTTACTACAGGTCAGGCTTATATGAACTCACCTGAACTCTACTGTCCCTCCCTGGCCACTCATTAGATAGACCCTCGCCTTGCTTCCCTCCCTCCCCGCCCCCACCACCGTCCGCTGCACCTGTCACTCCTGTCACTCCTGTTGTCTTTGGTAACCACACGTGTTTCTAAATAGTGTGAGTGTTGTGGTTGTGTGTTTCAATTGCTTTAGTTTTGATTTGTTGTTTTCATTTTTTTATTGTTTTTATTATGTATGAAAGTGTGAAGGTTGGTTGTTCTTGTTTTGTTTTGTTTTGTTTTTCTTTTTGTTTTCAGTGTTTTAGTTTAAAGGGGTGGTTGTTTTCTTTTTTTTTTTTTGTGTGTAGGAAAGTGAGAAGGTTTTCTCTTTATTTTCTTCTCTTTTCGTCTTTTTTTCAATAGTTTTAGTTTTAAGGGGTTCTTGTTCTCATCTTTTCATTCTCTTCTGTGTTGGAAAGTGGGAAGTTTTTTTTTCTTTTTTTCTTTTTCTTGTTTTTTTCTTATTGTTTTAGTTACAAGTGTGTGTTTGTTTTTCTTTTCGTGTCACTGTTTTTTTTATTCTTTTTTTGTGTGTGAGAAAGTGGGAAGGCTGCTTTTCTTTTCATTTTCTTTTTCTTTTTCTTATTTTTTTCCCTTGTAGTTTTAGTTTCAAGTTTGTAATTGTGTGTGTGTTTGTTTGTTTTCTTTTCGAGTGATCGGTTATTATTTCTTTTTTTTTCTTTTCTTATTCTTTTTGTGTGTGTGAGAAAGTGGGAGTGTCTTTTTCTTCTCTTTTCTTTTCTATTCTTGTTTTTTTCTCGTAGTTTTAGTTTGAAGTTTGTAATTGTGTGTTTGTTTGTTTTATCGATTAATTTTCACTTTATTAGCGTGTGAATCGTGTGTTTAGGTTCATTTACATCTTTATTTCTCTCTCTCTCTCTCTCTCTCTCTCTCTCTCTCTCTCTCTCTCTCTCTCTCTCTCTCTCTCTCTCTCTCTCTCTCTCTCTCTCTCTCTCTCTCTCTCTCTCTCTCTCTCTCTCTCTCTCTCTCTCTCTCTCTCTCAGCATTAATTTTTGTTGTGTTGTAATGAGCATTTTTTTTTCTCTCTCTCTCTTCGTATATTTCAAGAGTAATTTTCCACACGTTTCTCTTCATTTACTGCTATTCACTTCACGTTTCCTATTTTTTTTTTCTTCTCCTTGTGGTTCGTTAACTTGAAAATTTGTCGTAATGTTTGTTGGTTTTAGCCTCCAACCTGTTTTAGTCCTTCTTCTTCTACTTTTCCTCTTTAATTTCCTTCTAACCAACCAACGTACGTGTCTGCTTTACGCTTTTCCTCACTCATATATACATGCTTTTAACCCTTCAAGTACCATGACGCGTTTTCATATTCATTCTGGTTACTATTTGGTGATTTTGTACAGCTTCAGAGACTTATGTGGGGGATTAGAATAGTGAAGACTGTGGCTATTAATATTCTAACCTACATGAATCCTTCCTAATGTAAATAAAATCGTCTATTCATACGCAAAACTCAAGGTAAAAATGCGTCCCAGTACTGAAGGAGTTAAAATAATTATCTAAAGGTTGAAATTTCCAGTTGTATCTCATTTTCTTTCCCTTTCTTCCCTTCCCCTTGTCGTCCACGATGCTGCATTTCACTTAAGATAATTCCCTCTCCTCTCAGACTCCATTCAAGCGACACAGGAATTCATTTTCGGCAGCAGCAAGCGAGTCAGGAAAAAAAAAAAAGATTAGTTTTTACTGTCGCGTTGAAATCTCTGCTCCTCCTGCTGCTTCTCCTTCCCCTCCTGCCCTGCCCCTGCCTGCCCGCACCTCCCCTGCCCTACCAATGCCTTCCACCACTGCCCCTCCCCCTGCCTCTTACCCCTGCCCCTCCCCTGCCTCGTTCCCCCTGCCTCCCACCACTGCCCCCCCTGCCTCTTACCCCCTGCCTTACTCCACGCCCACTCGAAACCTGTTTATCTCTGTCCCTGATTCTGTGAGGAGATAAGACGCGCAGCTACGTTTTCTGGGAGAGGGAGAGGGAGAGAGAGAGGAAGGAAATTTGCTTAAGAGATGTGTGGTTCTGAAGGAGAGAGAGGGAGAGGGAAAAGGGAGAGGGAAAAAATATATCCAGCATCTGTTTTTCTTTTCTTTTCATTTTCTTGTTTTTATTATCTTTCTGGTGTTCTTTCTTGCGTCTCTTTCATATTTTCCTTGTGTTTATTTTTCCCAATGTATTTTCAGTTTTTTTTTTTTAACCCCTTCAGTACCATGACGCGTTTCCATGTTCATTCTGCTCAGTATTTGGCGATTTAATACAGCTTCACACACTAACGTGGGAGATTAAGATAGTGAAGATTCTAGCCATTAATCTTCTGACCTCCATAGACCCTTGCGAATGTCAATAAAATAGTCTAATGGTACACAAAACTCAAGGTAAGAATGTGTCCCAGTACAGTACTGAAGGAGTTAAAGTTATATATTGTACATTTTTTTCTCGCTGTTTTATCAATATATTTTTTTTTCGCAATTCAATTCTCTTCACATATTTTCCTCGTGTTTTTCTCCCGGTTCATTAAATTTATCTACGTGTTCTTTGTCATCCTGTCCGTTGCTTATTTACACGCACATTTCCACCTCGTCTGTTCATGCCAATTTCTTCTATTACCATCTTTCTTTAATTTTGCTCCTTCTTCTTCTCCTCTTATATTCTCTTTCTCTCCTTCTCTCCTCCATCCCCATCTCTGTTTATCTGTCTGTACAGCTTATTACCACCTCGTTTATCATTATCTTTTCTTCTCTTACTTTTTTTTTTTTCTGGCCCTGTTTCTTCTTCTTTTCATATTCTCCCCTTCTTCTCCTCTCCATCGCCATCTCTGTCTATCTTTGTATTTGGGATTTATTATTATTATCTCTTTTATTCTTCTTCCTTCTATTACTTTCTTTGCTTTTGGTCCTTCTTCTCCTTTCATATTCTCTCTCTCTCTCTCTCTCTCTCTCTCTCTCTCTCTCTCTCTCTCTCTCTCTCTCTCTCTCTCTCTCTCTCTCTGTCCTTTTTATCCTCAGTTACTCTTTCTCCTTCCTTTGTTACTTTTCTTTATTTGTGTTTTGGTCTTCCTTCTGTTTTCTTATTCTTTTTCCCTCCTCCCTTTCCACCATCTCTGTCTCTCTCTGTTTCTTTATTTGTTTTATTTCTCTTCGGTCATTCTTTCTCTTTCTTTTATTACTTTTATTCTTTGTGTTTTGGCCTTCCTTCTCTCTCCTCATTCTTTCTCCTCCTCCTTCTTCCCTCCACCATCTCTGTCTCTCTCTGTCTGTGGGGTCGCGAGTTGAAATCGGCCTGAGATTTATGAGTGCGTGTAACGAAGCACTGAGACGTGAGAAAAGGTGTTGGTGTCTCGAGTGCTTTGTGTGAGGCGCCTCATTACGCCTCTGCCTGTATGGAGCAATGAAGAGAGAATGAGGAGGAGTGGAGGAGGCAAAGGGAAGGTGATAGAGATGTGTGTAGTAGTGCGAATTGGATGCTGGTGGTGGTGGTGGTGCTGGTGGTGTGGTAGAGGAAGGTAAGTGTTTTTTCTGCTTCTCTTAATGCAGGTAGTAGTAGTAGTAGTAGTAGTAGTAGTAGTAGTAGTAGTAGTAGTAGTAGTAGTAGTAGTAGTAGTAGTAGTAGTAGTAGTAGTAGTAGTAGTAGTAGTAGTAGTAGTAGTGGTGGTGGTGGTGGTGGTGGTGGTGATGGTGGTGGTGGCGGCGGGTAGGACACTAGCAAGGAGTGTCGATATTTACGAGGCAGTATTGGTCGTGGCGGCGTGATGGGTGTGTTAGCGTGTTGGGGGGCACGGTGATTTACTGCTCCTAGTTATTTATACCCTCCTCGTACCCCTCCACCCTTTTCCCCACTCCACCTACTCACCATCACATCCACACACCCACACGGCCACCCATCACCCTTCCCACTGCACTGTTTGCCACTTAACCTCTCTTAGTCACCCGCCACAACATCTATTTATCCACTTCACTGCTCTTCCTCTCGTTCTCTCATTCTCATATTCATTAGTTACAACGGCTCCTCTTTCTCCACTCCCTATTCCTTCACTCACTATTGTATTCTCGTCTTTGTGGCTCTCCTCACCTCCCTTCTTCATTGTCTCTCCTAATTCACCTATTCTTCCCCTCCCAGTAACAATATCAACCTCCCTTTTCTCTTCCCTTTGTGTCTATCTCTCTTTTCTCTCTCTTCTCTCCAGTAACCAGCTCCCTCCGGCCTCCCTCGCCTCTCCCCTACTGTCTTACGCACCTTCCCTTACCACCTGCCGCTCGTGACCCCCGCTCAGGTAAACGCCAATTAACCTGTGATCAAGAGTCATAAACAGTGGCAGCATACACGCTACTCCCCGCCCACCCACAGTCCTGCCTCGCCCACCCCCCCCTTTCTTTTCCCTCCTCGCCTCCCTGCTCACATAAACATCATTACGTACATGTAAGTTCGTTTCGAGCTCATGTCGGTTCTTTCTCATCCATTGTAACTCGTATTCCTTTCTTTTCTTTCATACCTCGGAATGTATTATAGTTTTCTCCTTTTCCTAAGCGGCTGGTCCTCCTCCTCCTCTTCCTCCTCTTCCTCTTCCTCCTCCTCCTCCTCTTTCTTCTCCTCCTTCTTCTCCTCTCCTCTTCACTTCACCTGAGCGGCTTCCCAGAATAGTTCATCCCTCCATAGCTCTTCATTGTGTCGGTTTGTGAACTGGTTTGCGTGGCTCCAGGCTGCGAGATCCACCGCCCCGGCAGGCTTGGCTCAGGTATTAGAGTACTGGGCCGGGCAGCTGACACTCGTACACACACTCGCCTCTACACCACTTGTTGGCTTACTGAATGGTTACGTAAGGCAGGACTCAGGGCAGGCGGCTCAGGCAGGTACACAGAGACGATGGAGGAAGGTAACTCAGGCAGGTAAATGAGTCAGGTACGCATGACAAATGGGAGATAACTGAGATAGGAGATAACTCAGGAAGGTGTACATGGCGGAGAACAGGTGAGGTAGGCAGGTGCACATGACACGGGGCAGGTGAGTAAAGCAGATGCACAGGTTAAGTAAGAAGAGGGTCATACATACACCTGGCTACATGTAGGGTCTGAGACACCGCTGCCCGGCCACACACTCCAGCTGGGGACACAGGATGGAACAAGTAACAACATCACTTCTGCCTCTCTCTGTCTTTCAACCGTCGCGTATCTCATGTTTGCCTTCACTTTCCACCTCTTCATAAAACCTTCGCGGCCTCGTCTTGCCACCAGCACACTCTTTACTTGTCATTAATAGTTGTTTATCTGGCAACGCTCTGCACTTATCTCAGAATGCAAAGCACGGACCGGTGTTTTCAGGTGTGTTATAAGCATACAGATTTCTTTCCTTCCCGGCTCTCTCCTTCCCTTCTTAGCCAAACCAATCCCCTTCTAGTAATTCCTACCAGCCCCAGGAGAGCCTCTAATGATAAGGTCTCATCTCCCCAAGCAGTACCAAGCCCTTTCTAACTTTTTTCTACAACCCTATCTAATGTTTTCTACCCTTATATAGTCCTTGTGGATAACTCTCTCTCTCTCTCTCTCTCTCTCTCTCTCTCTCTCTCTCTCTCTCTCTCTCTCTCTCTCTCTCTCTCTCTCTCTCTCTCTCTCTCTCTCTCTCTCTCTCTCTCTCTCTCTACTCTACTCTACTCTCTACTACTACTACTACTACTACTACTACTACTACTACTACTACTACTACTACTACTACTACTACTACTACTACTGTTATCACTTTCTTTTATTACTACCTCTTTCCTCCTATGTGAATATTAAGTATAACTACTTGTATCTATCATTACCACTACATGTTGTGGAGAGCAACATGTAGTAGTGTATGCTCTCACGTTTTTCCAATGGGATTGACCGACTTTTCCACGACAGAACTGCTGGCCTACTTCCAGGGACGTGATGGGGATCGAGCCCCTGTGGAAGACTTGGTCATGCCCATTTTACTGTAAAGTCAGTATTGCTCCCTTCCTCTGTTGTTGGATATATTTTTCATACATATTCTGCCAAATTTATAATGATGTTTGTAAAATTTTTCATTATGTTTATGCATACCTATGAGACTGTCTAGATTGTCTATCTATAGTATGTATATATATATATATATATATATATATATATATATATATATATATATATATATATATATATATATATTTATTTATTTATTTATTTTCCTCATGTCTCGGCCGACCAAATTCCCAGATAACCCACAACTAAGTAAACCCTCCCTTTTAGACCATGTTTGGACGAATTTCTTACCACCATCTTTATCTGTCATTTTACATTATAGTGTTTCTGATCAATTACCCGTTTTCATTAATGTGATTAAACAATCTGATCCTAATAGTAAGCTCAAGACAACTTTCAGGGACTTTAGCAATTATAACCATGATAAATTTACATATGAATTACACCAATTTAACTGGGAAGATCTATACCACATGACAAGCACTAATGAAAGTTTCAGCTACTTTATTAATACTATTATCAAATTATATAACAAATGTTACCCTATAAAGACTAAATTTATCACATATAAAAGACTGCAAAACCCTTGGCTTACCAGATGATTAATGAACTCTATTAAAGATAAATTGATGCTCTTCAAACAAACAAAACTTGGAATCATATCACATAACACATACAAAATATACAGGAACAATCTCACACAAGCTATAAGATTAGCTAAACGTAACTATTACTCTATTTTTTTCCGATTTTAAAAATAACACTAAGAGAATATGGCAAACTATAAATTCTTTAAAAGGTAATTCTCATAAGAGCACCAGTATTAACTCGTTGAAAGTAGGGTCAACTACACTAAACAAGCCATTTGACATAGCTGAAGCTTTCAGTAATTACTTTTCGAATATTGCACCCCACCTTAACAACCAATTACCTAAATCTAATACTAATCCAAATAGTTACCTTGAAGGTGATTTTCCACAGTCTATGGTTGTTCCTATTTTAACTACTCAAGACTTAAGAAATGTGATTAAAAACTTAATAATAAAAACTCTGGCATTAATGATATTGCAGTCTCTGTTATTAAAAGAATACTGAATTGTTCTCCATACCACTAATATTTCTTTTTAATCTTTCAGTTTCAAGTGGAACTTTTCCAACCAAGCTAAAAAATGCTGTAATTACTCCCATATACAAGTCTGGACCTAATGATGATCCTAAAAATTATAGGCCTATTTCTCAATTGACAGTTTTTTCTAAGATATTTGAATCTGCAATGAAGACTCACCTTGTGCAATATTTGGAAAATAAAAAAATATTAAATAATTCACAATACGGTTTTAAGTCAAAATGCAGCACATCTCATGCCCTTAATGTTTTTTCTAATGACATCCTAACTTTTTAGTGACTTCTCTAAAGCATTTGACACAGTGAACCACAATATCCTTCTTGATAAACTGTATCATTATGGTGTACGTGGCACAATACATTCTTGGTTCAGGGATGATTTATTTGAAAGACAGCAGCAAGTTCACTTTTATGGAGAAATGTCTTCTTTGAAAACTGTTACTCTTGGGGTACCTCAAGGTAGTGTTTTGGGTCCTATATTATTCTAATTTACATAAATGACATATCAAATATTTTTATTAACTCAAAACCATTCCATTCGCAGACGATATGACAGTTTACCTCATAGACCCATCTCCAGAACAACTTATTATATCTGCTAATCAAGAACTTGATAAACTACATCAGTGGTGCCTAAGTAACAGACTCACTATCAACACTGACAAAACACATTTTATGCTTTTCACATGCAAACGTCAACTCAACCTCCCCCAACTTACAATTAATAGAAATCCTATTTGCAGAACAAACACAGTAAAATTTTTAGGAGTTACTTATGACGAATCATTGACTTTTAAGCATCATATTGATAGTTTAACACTAAAGATTTCCAGACACATTGCTTTACTTCACCAAATCAAAGACTTCATGCCTCAAAATGTACTTAAATGTATTTATTATGCTCATATATACCCACTGCTAACATATTGCAATCTCATATGGAGCACTACCTACACAACATATCTAATCCCTCTCAAAATGCAACTTAAAAAAATTGTTAGAATAATTTCAAACAGTAGCTATTTTGCTCACACAGACCCTCTTTTTAAACTTCTAAACATATTAAAACTTGAAGATATAACAAAACTATGTGTTTCTCAATATATGTTTAACCACAGAAATCAACTCAAGATCTCCTCCCAACCCATGAACATAGGACACGTAATCGTGGTAACCTCCTACATCCAGCTCATCGCCTCACAAAATTTCGCCATTCAATTTTATACATAGGTCCTGTTGTATGGAACACTATACCACCTCACATACAAAATGTTTCTTCCCTTAGTATATTTAAAAACAACTAAAAGAAATATCATAAATTCATATCAATTGTTTAGTTTACAATATTAAATCTAAGTATTTGTATTCATGCATATAAAGGATCTTTATTAAATTTCCATATAGCTAATATTTTACACCTGAATTGTCATATATTTTTATTTTCATGATTTCTAGTCTTTATATATTACTATTATCATCAGAGTTGTTTATGTTATATCAATGAATCTTCTTTCAATATTATCATCTCTTTTTGA